>NW_010400824.1:56994-73936 GCF_000710305.1 Buceros rhinoceros silvestris | reverse complement strand
GGTGGGTTATCCCCTGAGCCAGCATCCCTGGCTGTGCCTCGCTGCTTCCTTGCCCTCAGAGAGCAGCTGCTAGAGCCTGGCTGTGCCAGGTGCAAGCTGGGCCGTAGCTCTCCAAAGTGGCTTTGCTCACTGGCTCCGTGTTTGCTTTTCCGTTAATAGCTGGAGAATAAGACTCTGACTGACATCTCAGCCCTCTGCCTAGTGCAGAGACCAGTGCCGTCCTGAACATGGCCAGCTGCTTATGAGCAAACTGTGGCCACTCCCTCTCTCCAGCCAGAATCTTCTGCAAGAGTTTGTCCACCTCAGGAATGATGGCATGCTCCAGGACATGCATGAGAAAGCTGGAAAATGAGCTTTGTCCCAAGACCTAGAAGTCAGGATGATCTGACCCTGTACAGCCTTCAAATCACACGGCGAGGCTCTCCTATATTATTTGCTCTACTAATAACGGGGTACAAGTAATCTCTCTAGTGAATGGCTGCACTACTTCGTTTCTAGTGATGAGATGATTTCCATAGGTTCAATAGAGCAGAATAATGATTTCACCAAGAATTTCAAGGGTAAAACCAGAACAAAGGTGGGGAGGTGTACAGTGCTGTTACAAGAGCAAATACAGTCTAAGCCACAGTTTCCTTAAAAGACCAAACTAGCTATAAACAAAGCAAGCAGGGGCCAATGCCAGATATTTCTGTGTCTTTCTCCCTCAAGGTGAAGGATTGGGAGCTGCTGTAGGTAAGAAAGAAAACATCAACAAGAACAAGTTACCAATGTCCATGTCTAAGCTTTTGGTTTTGTTGTCACATTGGGCTTAGCTTTGCCTAAATACCTAACAACGAAGTGAGACGGGCATCACATAGCTAGTGATGCCACTATATATGTATATACAATATATATATCTCCATAGCGATAGGAACAGATAAAGGGAAGGCAGTGGTGACCTCACTGGGAGGCTCACTGAACACAGAAACTCCAATTGCAAATGTCACCTCCAAGCAAGCCTGCTCCTCATCGTGTGGGTGCTGAGAAGCAAGAAACCACAGCCAGAGGCATTTACTTCTTTGTAAAAGGAAGAGCTGTCTGATAACATTGCTTCTTCTTTCAGGGGCCTTCCTCATACCCTATTTCCTGACCCTGGTGTTTGCTGGGATTCCTCTCTTCCTGCTGGAAACCGCTCTGGGCCAGTATACCTCTGTTGGCGGACTGGGAGTCTGGAAATTAGCACCCATGTTTAAAGGTACTGTGCTCTAAGTTTGTGAAGGCGATGACACATTAACTACAAAAAACCCTTAAAGGGTTTGGGAAGCAAATCAGCAAATCTCTGAGGACTGGGATGGAGTGGCAGGTGAGGGGAGTTTTTTCACCTCTGTCTTTATCAAGCTGTCCTTGACCCTGATGTCTGCAGTCACTAACATCACTGTGAGCTGTTCAGTGAGCTGTGCATGGTGACAAGGAACTTTAAGCGCAGCAGGGCTCTGGTTGTAGAAGTCCTGCTCCAAGCCTCCCCATGTGGGCTCACTGTAATTGCAGGGGAAAGCTGTGGATAGGGGACATGAACATGTCGTTGTGTCTGGAGTAGCAGCATTCTGGAAAACAGTGGTGGTACAGAAATGCCTTGGATGTGGGAAGGAGTGATTCTGCCAGGGAAGTGACTGGATCTTGTTTTCGTAAGCTCTGCTCCTGAAGTACCTGCAGCATACTGAGAGGTAGCAGTGTTAACCCAGTGGAAATGGGTGGGTGAGAGCAGTGTAGGAACAAGACTCACTTGCTGACCAGTTCAGTGTAGCTGTGTAAGATGCTGCATTGGTGAGCTGGTTCAATTTTTCTCGCTCTGCCACAAAACTTGTTGTAATGTCCATGAGAGCAGTTGGGCACTGGAGACCTGAACTGATGCTGCTCTCTGCCTTTGTTCCCAGGAGTGGGGCTGGCAGCTGTGGTTCTCTCCTTCTGGCTGAATATCTACTACATTGTCATCATCGCCTGGGCTCTCTACTATCTCTTCAACTCTTTCACCACGGTGAGTCACAGACATGTCTACAGCATGGCATGTCTGCATTATGGATCCTCACTCCCTGCTTCATGGGGAGGAGTTGTTTATGCCACAAAACATGCACTAGCTGCTTGTAGTTTGTGCAAAGAGCTTTCACCAGCACCCTGCTGCACCCTTCTCAAAGAGCTTCTTCAGCTCTGGAGGCAGCCATGTAGTGCTGATGGGTACTGATGGGTTGTCCTCTGACGGGAGGGGATGGTCCTGTCCCCCGTCCGGGAACTGTTGCCAACTACACCAGTCTTTGTGTCTCTGTTGTGTTTCTAGAGCTGTGTGAATCTAACAGCTGGCTTTGTCACATGTTCTTATTACACAGAACTTAGTCCTGACCTTAATTAGTCCTCATTTACAATTCTCTAGATAATTGAAATCCTGGGGATTTTCTTCTGCTGTGAAAATGATTCAGAAAGCATTTAGACATCTGCTTGTGACTGTTCCTTTGCCTGTTCTTTGGCATTGTGGTTTATAGCGGGTTCCTCTTCTATAACAGGGTCTTCTACTGTACAAGGTCAGAATCATGTCTCACATCAACTTCTTGGTAGCTGAATGATTTATTTCAACCCAGCAGCTGGGAAGAGCTCCCTTAACTCTGAGCAATCTGCAGGCTTAATGACATCAACTCCGTGCTTCAGATGGGATATTTTTTCATTTAGCTATAACCCTGAAATGCTGTTATGAATGTTGTACGTCCACTTTCACTTTTTGTTTGATCAAAAATTTTTGGTATCTATCGAGACTTTTGTTTAAATATTCTGTTTGGCATTCCCAGCTGTGTTTCTACTACCAATACCCACTGTAGGCTCTGAATCCAGAACAAAATTGTCAGTCGTGGATGATTAGGTGCATCCTTGGGGGATTCCCAAATGAACAAAACCCTACCCCAAAGGAACCCATCCTCATTCTGCCCTGGGTAGGATGCATCTTAGGATGAGGCTTTGGTTTAGTTGGGTGTCACAATCCTGAATGGTGACAGTGCTCTATCTACAAGTCAGCTCCAGGTGTTTGTTTGTCTCAAGGTCTTTTCTTTTATCAGAGATAATTCCAGATTCTCCAAAGAAATCAAGGTACAAAGTAAAAAAGCTAGGCTGATGTTTATTCACTACTCCTCCTAAATTTGACTAGGAGTATTTTCAACATGAACAGGATCCCAGCTTGACTTCTGCCGTTTCTGTCCTCTGATATTCAGAGGAAATGGAGCAGCAACAAAATGTCCCCCTGTCTGCCCCTCCTTACAAGAGCTGCACAGCATCTCTGATGTGCAAACCTCTCAGTTGAAGGGCTGCTGTGCGGCACTGCTTGAGCCGCTGCATTTGCTTCAGTGTGATTAGCAAGTCCACAATGAAATCACTGAGTGGGTGCAAACAGCCTGGGTGTCCCTGCCTGCCCCTCCCACAGCCTTCTTCTGCCAAGCCAGTGTGTGCATTAGGAGGTATCATCTGCTGGAGTGAAATGATTTAGATGGAGGAGTGAAGGCAGCGCTTAAGGGCACTGATGCCACAAAGCACTTAAAATACAGATAATATTTCTAAAGGGGTCTGTGTTCGTGGATGAATAGGAATGGGTACAAACATCTTCTTAAAGCTTTGTTGAGCTGGAGCCCGAGGTCTTATCTGCAGAAGGAAATCATCCAGAATAGCCGTTCTGCATTTATCTACATGCACTGCGCTTGGGAAATGAGATTGCTCCATATGGAGACATATCTGAGCTGCTCTTGCTGGGCTGCCTTGGCCGTGGCACTACACAGCATAGGTGAGTTGCCCTGTGTACTCACGTAGCCCCTGACACTGCGGTTTCATCGCTTGCAGTGGCCAGAGCTGATTGTATTAAATCTGTAGCAGTGTGCTGCCATCACACTGCTACCTACGGTGTAAACATTTCCCAGCAATTCCTTTGTGTGGCTTATAATCAGGGCAGGGGACAGCAAGAAATAGCTACTACACTTTAAATTTACCCCAGGGCTTTTGTTACAGTAGTTTTTTCATGTAGACAAACCCTTAGCCCCCATTCTCAATGCCATGTTTTTGGTTTTTTTAAACATTGATGCTTAGGTATAAATGAGAGATAAGAAACAATTCAGTGTTTATTCTTCGAGCAGTAAATTCCAGCCACTTGTTGAGTGAAGCTAGTCAAAATCTGTAATGATTATAAACACTGTATCTCCCAGTAGCTATTTTAATTAGTAGCTATTAATTATCAACAGTTAATTGGAAATGGCTTTGTATCTGGGGAATTGCTAACATTTTATTAGAGCTACAGTGTTGACCTCATCACATGGTGATATTGTTTCCTAGAAAATCCGTGTCACAATTTATCATTATTTTGGAAAACTGTTTCATGCTTTTGTCTGCAAGGTTCTGCCCTTCCCGAGGAGCTGCCCATCCTCTTCGGGGGGAAAAAAAAAAAGAGGGGGTGGGGTTTCAGTTTAAAAGAAGTCCAGTTTCACCGCCCTTGGAGATGTCACATTAATGGTAACCCTGTCCTTGTGCTGGTGCAGGAACTGCCATGGCAGAGCTGTGGGAACACCTGGAACACTGACCGCTGCTTCTCCAACTACTCTCTGGGCGACACCACTAACCTCACCAGTGCCGTCACCGAGTTCTGGGAGTACGTCCACAGCCTGCCTACACCAGGTTTCTCTCCCTCACCACGGCTGTTGCACCTGCTTGCTGGGGCTGCGGCCATGCCCACTGGAACCTTTCCTTGGACAGGCTTGGCAGGAGGGCATCAGAGACAGCCACTGGCCGGGGCAGGCATGGGGTGCACTGCGCAGCCGCAGGTCAGGTGGATAGAGAGGATAACGGCCTCCCTGCCTCTCTTCTCCTTCACCCCATCATGATGAGCCTCAGGTCCTTTTAGGGTTTTGTGGGTTCATGTGCTGCTATCTGCACCTGGCCCTTCACCCACCAGCTGCCTCCAGGATCTTCAATCCCTCTGCCCCCAAGGGTTGGACTTCTTTTTAATGCCACCTCTCCCACCCCTAGGAGGAACATGCACCAGATGTCAGGGAGCCTGGGGGAGCCTGGCACCATCCGCTGGCCCCTGGCTGGCACACTGGCCTTGGCCTGGGTGCTAGTCTACTTCTCCATCTGGAAGGGTGTGGAGTGGACAGGCAAGGTAAGGAGCGAGGACCGGGTGTTTTGGTGCTTCCTCTCATTGCCACTTGGGCCTCAGCTGTCAAACTGAGTCCTCTGGGCTCAGTTTTGTTTGAGTGCCTATAACTAAAGTTATGGTGTTTTGAGGCAGAATCACAGTAGATTCTATTAAATACCTGACGTTTACCTTTTACAGTTGTAAAAATTGCCACCACGCTTATGATAATTTTCATTCTATGTCTAGAGTATTTATATCTCTCTTCCCTGTAAAGTCATGGGTCTGAGTGCTCAGTCTCCTTGGGAAGAGATTTTCAGAGATTACGTGTTTCACACCTCGGGACAGCCCTTGGAGGGAGTAAGACCTCTTCTGGGCTAATCCTTTTGAAAATCATTGTGTCTTAAAACACTGCTGGTGGAAAAAAAACTCAGCACCTCTTTTGAAAATTTTCCTACTACACTTTAGGTGTTGGTGGGAGACCTTTGGATCAGAAGCACATTGTTATTCACTGTCTAGCATTTCAGGCTAGCACAGCAGAAAGGTAATTGCTTAGTTCAGTAAAACAGCGGTGCTGAGATACTGAGATGTGTTATTTAGAGCACAGCATGGTGTAATGGGACAATATTATGAAAGAAGAGATCAGAAAGAAGCACTCCAGGTGCAGGTCACCTAAGCTGTTAACTTCCCCAGTGGCTCTCAAACAGGTTTTAGCTATGCAGCCACAGCAAAGCCCTGGTGAATGCTGGTATGGGCCCTGTGATGAGGGATGGCAGGTACCTGCGAGTCCCTGACATAGTGATGAAAAGAAAGTGGTGAAGTCAAGACAACTCACGTTGCTTGGTGCATTGGACCAGAGAAACACCAGCTTTAGCTCTGCAAAATAAGGATGTGATGGCTTAAAGGGATTACTTCTGTGGACTAAATTTATCCCTGTGCAATTCCCTTGTCTTTGGGCAATTCAGCCAGACTTCAGCATGCTACTTTTGTGATTAGCGTGTCCTTGCATGTCGTTGTCAGGGAGAAACCTCAAACAGCCAGAAACTTTACTAGCATGGGAACAGGAGACAGAAAAAGCAGGGGAATGCTGCCGAAAGTGGCTGTGCATGGCGAGCCCATCCCCCTTGCAGGGGGACATGCCAGATGCAATGCCACCACCGGCAGGAAAGCTCTTGGGTGCTGTTAGGTTGATGTTTTTTTCTCCAATGGTGTCTTTCACAGGTGGTGTATTTCTCAGCCACCTACCCCTACTTCATGCTCTTCATCCTCTTCTTCCGGGGAGTCACGCTGCCAGGAGCCAAGGAGGGGATCCTCTTCTACCTCACACCTGACTTCAGAAAGCTCTCTGACTCTGAGGTTTGCAGCCTAGTGCAGAAATCACTTACATTGTTTTCCAGATTAGTCTTAGGCACTTTCCTTGAATGTTTTAAGTATTAAAAAAAAAGTTCCCTGTTCAAGCAGTCCCAGCCCTCACAGGCTGAGACAAAGCTGAAGGGCAAGCCCTTTGTGGGTGGGAATTCACGCAGCAGCTCTGCTGTATCTGAACTTTGTTTTCCATGGGGCAGGGGGTTCAGAAATTACCCCAATGAAGGAACATCCCCTCTGGGCTGGGAATGCTTCATTTCCCTGACTATTCCATCCCAGAAAAAAGACTATGCAGTGGCACCAGTGTGGGGATCTCAGAAGCAATACAAGCGCAACAGTGCACATGGTAGCAGTTTTTGGAAGTGCTTAACTGGCGAATGGTGGCCAGCAGCACTGCCTTTGTCAGTGCAAGCACAGAGGCAACCCAGGAGGAGTGTGGAGGCTTGCAAAGGCAAAGTTTTTCAGGTGACACAGACTCTGCCTTTTGCAGCAATGATGCTCTCCAGAGGTCACCGGTCACTACTAAGCAGCAATAACTGGACACCCATAATTTCCTAAGAGGTCCTAGTGATCCCTCTTGCATGAAACTCGCTGTAACTGTAGTGCCAGCTGCATTGGCTTTAACACTGGAAACTGGGCTCACCAGATCAGAAGAGTTGTTTAAATACTATGCAATCAAAAAATGAACAATCTGCCCCCTTTTCATGTGCCTTCTAGGCTTTAAGACTGTAAGGCACTGGGACCAGGTTTGCAAGCTGTCCTCTGCAGTTGTTTGCACAAGAAACTCCATGTTGGAAAATCAAAGGCACACTGGTGGAAGAGGAATGGAGGGGGTGAAGGGTGGGATGTGGGTCTCCGAGGGGAGCAACACCTTTTGGGGAGCAATTGGGAGAAAGCAAGCATAAACACACACACAAATTCAGATGACTCATGAATCTCTTTTGATCTGCACTGTGTTCTGAGGGACACCGTTCAGAACATAGGATGCAAGACCCTTCCTCCATCCCATTCATTCCTGGAAGCAGCCTTGAGCCACAGGTTTCAGAGGGCTGGGGATTTATGTCTAGTGCTGGGCCAGATAACACTCTTGATGCACTTGCCGTGTGGAATGATGTAGACCCCCTGCTCCTTCTCCTCAAGAAGGCATTGCTCTCTAGCAGACACCCTCTTGAGATTGCAAGCAATAGAGGCATATGCCACATCCCCAGCTCAGTGTCCTGTGATGAAGTTCCCTGGCAGCCCCATTCCTCTGGGGAAAGGCACAGTGTCCCTGCTGACTCCACATAGCTGTGGGACATACGGTGGCTCCAGGAGGCAACGTCCATTGGCCACCTATGTGCAACACAAATGCACAGCATCACCATTTCACAGGCCAAATGGGGCTGCAGCAGTCTTCATTACTCTTCTCTCTACCTGCACCACCATCTCTGAACCTTACCTCGCCCTAGGGATAGATGTTCAGAAAGGCATGGACAAAA
This sequence comes from Buceros rhinoceros silvestris, assembly GCF_000710305.1. NCBI lineage: Eukaryota > Metazoa > Chordata > Aves > Bucerotiformes > Bucerotidae > Buceros > Buceros rhinoceros. The sequence continues at coordinate 65,962 of NW_010400824.1, read as the reverse complement.
AGTCTGGTCTTCAGATGTGTTCAGCCTCGTTGGTAGTAATGCAGCTATAGGATTCAAGACAGCTCCTATGACAGTTCCAGCCACTGGCCCACATATTTCGTTGGAGCTTGGGTGAGCAGCCAGCATCACAGGCAGCATGGTCCTAGTGATAGGGTACCTACAGGTCCCACAACCCAGTGGGCTGGATGGCTAAGTCCACAGCCCCACGGTCTGCAGCCAGCTCCCTCACTAGCCCTGCGCTGAGCTGCTGCAGGAGATGAACCTGCAGCTTGGAGTCCTTCCCACTGCACTCCTCCCCTGGCTCCTTCTCTGCAGGTCTGGATGGATGCAGCCACACAGATCTTCTTCTCTTATGGCCTGGGCCTGGGGTCCCTGATCGCTCTGGGGAGCTACAATACTTTCCACAACAACGTCTACAGGTCTGTTGGGTTTTTTTCCAGTCTCCTGGCATGGTGGGGAGGGCTTACAGGTGAGGTAGGGGGTCATGGTGAGTCTGGGGTGCCTGAACTCTGATGTCCCCTGGCTGGCAACATGCAGCCTGGCAACATGCTGTGATCATCGTAGCAGGGCTTCCCTGCCTGCAGGACACTTAACACATCACTTTTGCTACCTCTCCAAGGCACGAGAACTGCTTGGTCTTCTGTTTACACCATTCTTTGCTCCTGGCAGGGATGTGCAGGTGGTTTCTTCTCATTCTTCCTCTCTTCCAGAGACTCCATTATTGTCTGCTGTATAAACTCCACCACAAGCATATTTGCTGGATTTGTTATTTTCTCTATTGTTGGCTTCATGTCGCACATCACAAAGAAGTCCATCTCAGAGCTGGCCTCATCAGGTAAGCAGAAACCCAGGTGGAAACGCAACAGCAACCTTTGAGAGCAGTTTGTCAGTAAGCGCGGGATGCTCCCAGGCCTTTTCTGACCAGGATCCAGGACTGCAACCCTTTTATGTGCTTTTGCTGCACTGGAATATTTAAGCCATTTGCATTCTGAAACCTTCCTGTGGAGGATAGACACTGTTATGTTTTCGCAGACATGATCAAAATTTGAAGTCCCTTTTCCGTGTGAAATTTTGAAATTGCAATTGCAAAATATTTTTTTAACTAAGATGGGACTGCGTCTTTTGCCACAAAGACATATTCTGAAATTACTGTCTTCCCAGAGAAAGCTTTTGTCTCAAGAAAAAGGATTTTGTTATGGGGGGGAAAAAAAAAAGACATCAGGAATGTTATAACCATCTCCAAATATCACTTTGTTTTTCTAGCAACATTTTCCAGCTCTGTTTGGTAGCAGTAATTTGATTACTTTCTTTCTTGCAAGAAGAGAAATGACAAAGAGTTTCTCCAGTCATTCCTGCCTCCCCACCCTACCCCTGTGCACCCTACCATGTTGATGTGTCATGGACAAAGGCTCAGGCCTTTTAGCTACTACATTAAACGCTTGCAATTCTGGACTGATTATTGTCTCTCTGTTGAACCATGGCCCTTGGCTTCCCATCAAATGCTTTATAAACATGGTCTCATCCTTCTTTTCATTACCACAGGCCCTGGACTGGCTTTTCTCGCCTACCCTCAGGTTGTCACACAGCTGCCCCTGTCCCCACTCTGGTCGATACTCTTCTTCTCCATGCTGATGATGTTGGGTCTGGATAGTCAGGTGAGACAATCCAGGGACAAAGTGGGGTAGATATCTTCGTATCTTCAGATACAATGGTGATGTCCCCTCCCGCACCTCAGGATAGTGATGAATGGGTGTTTTCTTACTCCTCATGGTGAGATGCAGCTGCATGAAACAAAACCCCCTGTATGGTCATCGCCGCTGTGCTCCTCCTAACATAGGCACATACTGCAAGTGTGGCAGCATCTGACCACCACCCAGTGCACCAGTCCTTGTCCCACTGCCAATTAAAAATAAGAGTAATGACCAGCTTCCAGTCAGCCTCATAAGACAATCACCACTTCCCCGTAGGAGGAAAGGATCTTTGGAAAGCCTTTCTCTGATCAGATCGATTTTTGGCCCTAGTGAAGTGCCAGTGCTGCTGTGTGGGCACAGCATGTCCCCATCTTGCTGGATGACCCTGGCAGCTGAGCTCACAGACTCTAAGTAGAGCTAGTGGAAACTAGCCCTGCCAAAACACTTTGGGGCAAGGGAAAAAGGAAAAAGATTTATTTCAAGTAATAACCATTTCGTTCTTGTAAGTAATGATTCCCCCTCACCAAAAATAGTTAGTGAAATAAAGCAAATCAGTATTAACTGCTTAATTTCACGCATGCGTGATAATAGTTTGTGGTTATCACAGCACCTTTGGTATTTTGTGAGAAGCTCTATTTGGATGCTTTGGATTTTCTTAGTGTGCCACCTTGACCAAACTGCATTTCCTGTGAGGCAAGAAAATGTGGTTTGGCTTACTTTCAGAAGTTAGAGTAGAAAGTCTCCATCTTCTCCACTCCCAGGAGCTGGGAGGAGCATCTCTGCACAAGGTACCAGTCTCCAGCCAGACCCAGTGCATCAACAGGTTGCAGTGAGAAAAGCAGTAATGAGACATTTGAATTAGGACTCTCCGGTGATGTGAGGATGGTGGTTTGATGCAATGTTTCTGCACTGCTGTTGATAACAAAAGTAGTCCTGAGCAGAGCTGAAGGACCCTTGGGCGAAGCACCCTGGGCTGGTTTGTACAATGAGCAGGGGTAGGTGCTGGCAGAAGGAAGGAGCCATGCCTGGAGAAAGGCTGGTGCCTGTGTACGCTGTCTGTTTGCCATCAGGTAAGTCTTATAAGGTATCTGAGGCGAAAGTAGCTGGATGTAGCAAAAGGTCTCTAGCCCACCCCCACCCCCGCCAGAGCCTCTACAAACAAACAAAAAAAACCCATTGTCTCTGTGGTTTTTACAAGCAGTCATACTATTTTTCTTATGATTCAGCATAAAATTCGCTACCCAGTAAAGCAGAGAAACCGCAGTGTGCCTTCCTTTTGAGTGCATCAAAATGAAAGGCTCCTTCAAAAGCCTGTGCTTGGTCTGTCACATCTTCCCCCGTGCCCGTGTGCTCCTTCCTTACAGTGCAAACTACTGGTACAAAATGGATGATCTCTTGGATTACAGGTAGCATTCATAAACCCAAGTCTAGTTCAGACTCAGACCTGTTCCTGAAATGTCACATCTGGTTTCCAGGAAAATCTAATCAACCAAATCTGGTTTTCCATTTTGGTGCACTCCCATAAATATATCATAAATCCCACCTCTGCATCACCAGAGATGTTATTTGGCAAATAATTTCAAATAACGACTAAATGCTCCAGAAGAAGCTACATTTACAGGAGAAAAAAATTACTCTCCATGGATTATTCACTCAGCACTGGTAAATGATTTGAGACATGACAATAAGCCCTCAAAGCACTGTGTGGAATTTATTTGCTGCATTTGCTTCTGAAATACCACTTGAAATTCTCTGAGTCCCTTCTGACAGCTAGGCTCGGAGGGCAGGCAGTCTGTGGGGGCTATCATTGCCTGGAGGAGGAGGAGGAGGAGGAAGAGGAGGAGAACAAAGCATCAAAAGGAAAACAAGCTTTTAAAAAAGCACAGATAAATACATGAGAAGAAGCTTTCTCTCTGCATGCTGGTGCTCTGATTCAATCAAACATACCATTAACAGCATGGCAGCATGTGTGCACAAAGCAAATAACACAGGCTGCAACAATGGCTGCAATTGCACATTCATTTTGAAGCATCCAGTTAAACAAATGCACAAACAAACAAAAAAAGGTTTTGCCATGTGCTCATTAAATATCATTTGTGGTGTTTCTAGATGGGGAGAAGCCACTTTTCACTCGGGTCAGCAGCTCAGTCCATGAGGCACGGCAGGGCCATAGGGCATTTCCTGCACCCTGCACCCCCAGGGCTGCAGGACTAGGGCTGCCCCTTGTCACCGGCTGGGCACAGGGCTGTAGACGCGGTGGAGATGCTCAGAAGCCCAGCTAGCAAAGGAAGGTAGGGCTGAGATCTGTGTTTGCGATGCAGTGACAAGCCCCAACTCCTTAACGATGATGGGAGTAGGTCCACCTCTGTCCACTGGCTTTGACAGCATGTCTTTTGCAGATGCAGCACAGCTACATCTGCCCCTTTCTGCCAGGGTGCTCATCTCATCTGCAGTTCCTTAAATAGAATGAATGACCTATATTGACAGACATGCGCCTCCCTCCTGTGCCCCGCTTGCCGCTCCTGTGCCTTAACGTTAACTCTGCCTCTGATTCATCCGGGCTTTAGCTCTCTTGCGTCTAGACCCTCTTGCATAACATGCTAATGCTTTCTTTTAACCTACCAGTTTCCAGGTCAGGAGTTTTCTCCCCAGGGGAGCTAGCAAGCCTTGTGACGGCAGGCCTGCATCTGTCCCATGTGGGGCCGCCTCTCACAGGTTATTTGTGAGAATTTCCAGCTGCCAGCAGTGAGACTCACTCTCATGGCTCTCTGCTGCATGTCTGTTGGGTTGAATCCCCCACAGACCCATGGGTCTCGGTCAGGGTGCTCAGCATAGCCAAGGAGGGAATAACAAGTTCCTGACACTGGGATAGAGTGGGAGAGAGACTTTCCATCAGACTGAGGTGCCACCTATATTGACTCCCAAGCCCAGATTATGGGACCTAGTAGCCTGTGGAATGATTAAGCGCCTGGAGGGAAAAAAGAGAGCAAAAGAGAGATGCAAATGGAAATAAAATCCTTAGGAGAGAAACAGTATTGTGGGGCAAGGCATGAGGAAGAAGAGAACATGTACTAAAAATTGTGGCTGGAGACAGTTGGTGAGAAAAGTGGAACTTTGTGGAAAGCAGACTGAAGTGTGCATGTGTGTGTGTGCGTGTATGCATCTGTGCGCACGCGCGCGTGCGTGCATCCACCAGACGCACAATTGCACACACAGGGCAAGGGCGAGACCAGGAGGCCTCACAATGACCAGATCCTCACCTCTCTTGAAAGCAGCATGCTTTCATTCAGGTGCGCACTTGTCTCATGCGAGTATCTAAGGTTGGGCATGTAGGCTGCCAAACGCAGACCAGATGCAGGACAGCCAGGAAGCCACAGTCTGCAGAGTTGGAAAAATGAGCCTCTTCCAGGCTGCACCACCCCTGAAGCTGGCTTGAAGCAATTTTCAGTAAATGGTAAGAAGGTCGTAGCCGTTTTATGGCTAGAAAAGGCAGTGTGCCACCATTTGGTTCCCCACCTCATCCATTACACAGCAGCTTAATTTTGATAGGAGGCAAAGAGATTTTAACTCTCTTTGCATCGCTCTTCCTCACTGCCCATCTCTCTGTCTTTCTTTTGTGCTTTTCCTTTTTGTGCTTTTGTCCTTTTTCTTTTGATCCCTCTTCCTATACCACAGGGCTGTTGGTTTTACTCACTCCTGTTATCCTAGGCGTCTTTTTCTTTGCTGCTTCTCCACTGGACACACCCTCCGTCCCTGATGTTTCCTGGCCCCTCTCTGAACCTTTTTCCTTCTCTGCCTTGCCTTATGCCAGACCACTTTGCCCTACCCATGACTCCGGCAGCACCTGGCCACGCATCCAGGTGAAAGGAATAGCTTTTGACAGTGTTATTTTTGTCACACCAGCTCTTCACACTGTCGTGCCTGCTCAGTGTTGACTCTTCCAGACAAGTTGCTGGGTGGGGTGGGTGAAGAGCTCGCTGTCAATGGGTATAAAGACAGCTTAACCCAAGCCCAAAGAGCAAAAGATGTTTTAATAGCACTTGTGTCCAACATAAAAGGCTTTGCTCATTAATAATCAGAGTTGAAGTGGTTGAGCTTTGATGTTCTGGGAATACCAGCTTTCTGCGCTGCGCTGTGAGTATATAAACCCCTGGGCAGACACATCACCCTTTGCCTCACTCTGTCCATGTGGAAGCCAGCCCCAGCAGCGTGCAAGCCTTTCCATCATCCCTGCCCAGATATAGCTATGCCTCAGACTCCCCGCTTTTATTCCATACGTCTTTCCAGCTCTCTGCTGCTCTTTTTATTCTGTGTATTGTATCTCTATTTCCACCTCCACTCCAGGGTTTTTTTTTTCTTGTCTCCCTATTCAAAGCTGAATCTAAAAATGCCAGCACTTTCTAGAGTGCTCTCCCAGAGACAGGGAGGTTCCTGACATCCAAGAACAGTGAAAGTTCTTTCATTTTCATTGCAGTGGTTTGTACATTTACTGAGGGTGACCAAGGAAGCTAGAAGCTTGCTGACCTGATAAGCTTCTCAGGATTTTTACTAGAGGCATGATGTGCTCTTTGAGGGCTGTTTGTTACCAGTGGCTTCTGGGAGAACGATATAAAAGTGATTCTCACCATTTATCAAGAAATGGGAGGGAAGGATGCACTTCACATATTTACAGTCAAACTGTCCTCATGTCATAGGGCAGAACTAGTAGGAAAACTGCTTTGAAGGTAACACTTATGGGCACTTCTTTATGTGTTATGGAGCAGCCAGCATTAATACACTGTCTCTGGAATAGCACTGCACAAGCCATTCAGTTGTTTTCAGCTCTAGAAAGACCATGTGCTTTGAAGGATGGGCTTTTGAAGTGCTACTTGCATGTAATATAGTGTGCTTGAAAAAGTGAAATCAAGCCAAGAGATAGTCAGAGATGTTATTATGCACATGAGTGTGAGACTGCGCAGTGGGTAATGCAGCTCCTTACTGATCATTGGTGCTGTTGCAATAGGCTGAGAAGAGCACACGTGAGAAGAGCAAGGTCCTGCACGTGTCCCAGCAGCAGAGGGACACATTGCTGTGACAGAGAGCCTGGCAGTACTGGGGAGCTGGGCAGTGGCAGGGAGGCCCTACAGAGTTTGGGGGATGAAATAAGAGGCTTTCCATGGGAGGCAGAAAGCAGGTATTTGTCTCAGCTAATTGTAGATATTCAATCCTGGCGCTTTCAGCTCCCTTTATATTCAGTGGAGGGAGAGGGACGTTTTCAGAAGATGGTTTGGACCAACTTTGTGCAGAGATGCCTCCTTTTGTAGTGTCTGAAGAAAGCATTTAAATCAACAAGGCTCTCACCATTAGAGTTAAATGTAGGTGGTGATGACAGGCTAGGTTGCTTACATATATATCTTTGGTGTACACCTTCTCTTGTAGTTCTGCACTGTGGAAGGGTTCATTACAGCCCTGATGGATGAGTATCCTCATCTCCTGAGAGCCAGGAAGAAGGTCTTCATCGCAGTAGTCTGTTTCATCTCTTATCTCATTGGATTCTCCAACATCACCCAGGTACAGATAACCATGCTTGTACCTCCATTCATGGCACATTCATGGCATAGCACAGCAGCACCAAAACCTTTGGGAACAGAGACAGCATCCCTAGGAGCCATCCTAATGCTGGATAAATGGGCTTGCTCATCACTGCTATATCTCAAGTGACTTAAGACGCCTTCACAATTTTTACCTCTACCCTGTTGTCTGTCTGGCTTGGTTTTTTGCTATTTGCAATAAGGGCTCAAGCCAACAGAGCCCACGCTGAGGGAATGATTGATGCAAATGCTTGAGATAACACAAAGAAGAGCAGTCTGTTGGGGCTCTGAACCTCTGGGGCTGAAGCCAAGGTTCACATGTGTGGAGTTTAATGCTGAGTGTTCTGGAGACCATTTGTGGAGCACTACAGGTTCATGAGGAGGCAAGGCAACAATGGTTCTGGGAGAGGCAGAGCAGACCAGATGAAATTACAACCTCTAAAACAGAGAAAAGTAAGAAATCTTAGGGAATCTCTGCTTTTCTCCTCACCCTTGGCCATGTCTGAACAGGCTGGCTAATTGTCTGCAAAAGCACATCAGTGTTGCTGCTGGGAACCAGAGTCCAGTGGAAGCATTGCAATGCTGGTTCTACTGTCCAAGGAAATTAACATTAAAGCCAGCAGATGCAGATAGCGATCCAAGTAGCAGACTGATATTGCTGGCCGTAATCTATAACTAAACTCCTTGTCTCCTCAGGGTGGCATTTATGTCTTCAAGCTGTTTGATTACTACTCAGCCAGTGGCATGTGTCTTCTCTTTCTTGTCTTTTTTGAGACCGTCTCAATTTCTTGGTGTTATGGTAAGCACAAAAAAACTTGTTCCTTCGTTTTCTCCCAGGACACACAAAGGTATTTCAGAAGTCACCCACAGTGAAGCCAATGAAAACTTTGCAACTGAAAATAGCTTAGGTTGATAACTCCAGAAAGCAGGAGCAGAAGGCTGTCATCTCAGTTCTCCAGGCTACCACAAAGACCTCTGCACAAAGTGGCAGATGCCTAAGGCCCTGCCCTCTGGTCCTTCAAAAGGACACCAAGAACGTGGAAACTGCTAGCACAAATTTGCTTTTGTGTCCCCATACCCCATCCCCTCCAGCTAATGCTTCTCATGCCACAGCATTGTCACCCTCTTACTGTGACTAGCCTGTGCAGTGTCGTGGGAAAAGGTGATAACCATAGTGCTAAGATGGGATATTTTTTTCCACACTCTTTTCCTCCTACAGGTGTGAACAGGTTTTACAGGAACATTGAAGAAATGATTGGATACAAACCTTGCATCTGGTGGAAGATCTGCTGGGCCTTCTTCACTCCTCTTGTCTGCCTGGTAAGATATGGGACATCCTGTCTGCAGGAGTGGATCTAAAAGACCATCTTAGTTTGGATGTTCTCTACCCAGTATAGGCCTGGTGTAAGGTGGTCCTAGGCAGACTTGAGATAGGTGAATTAATACAGGAGCATCTTTCATTCTGCCCTCTAGAATGCCTGTAAGAAAAGCTCTAAATCATTGTTTTAATCTAAATGAGGCCGCTCTTCTTTCTGAGATACCAAAAGATAAGCAAACACTTCATTGTTTTAAAAAGCTGTCATTGATTCTGGGGAAGGCTCTCAGCTACTCCAGCTCCAGCATCAGCCCCCAATAGGCTTGTCAGAGCAAAAGCCGTCAGCAAATGCAGTATAACTGACTGCAGAGCCGATTTCTGCGCTTTCAGCA
>NW_010400824.1:55980-56889 GCF_000710305.1 Buceros rhinoceros silvestris | reverse complement strand
CAGGAATAATACAGGGAACGGCATGAGAAGGCTGGTGATAGAAATACGAAGGCTCCTGAGGTGTGAGGATGCTGTTAACTTGCTTAGAAGCTGGTGTGGGGGCACGGCTTGTCTGAGTAGTCTAGTGAAGAAGGAAATCGGGGGATTCTAGTTTCAGCTTTTTACAAAAGATATTAAGAAATAATGTGAAATTACCACTTGTTGGGCTGAGGGCATCTAGGCTACTTTAAGTAGGTGTTGGGTTGCTGTAAGACTTGCGAGCTAAGAGAATAGTGAAGGAAAGAAAAGATGGAGAGACCCTGAATTTGCATGCCTTCACCTGTGATGGCTGGTGCTCTTTTCCCAGGGCGTATTCTTCTTCAGCGTGGTGGAAATGACCCCTTTGACACTGGGAAAATATGTCTATCCTGCATGGGGACAAGGCATTGGTTGGCTAATGGCTCTGTCCTCCATGGTACTGATTCCAGGGTACATGCTGTACTGTTTCTTCACCTCAACGGGGACTCTCCGGCAGGTAGGCACAGCTTCACCACGGCTCTTCTGCTCTCTGCCTAGAGTGACCCACCCCATTGAGCTAAGCCAAAGAAGAACCAAGCAGACTGTGCTCTGACAAAGTTGTTGGAGTACTTCAGCCTGCTGCTGCAGGAGCTCTGTGCACTCTCTCTTCCAGAAGGACTCGTATCAGCCCCAGCGCACAGAACAGCCTCCAGCAACACGGGCTTGCTGGAGAGGAGTTACTAGCACAACTGAGCACTAACATGTCTAAAGGGCTGGTAGTACTGCTAGGCAGCATGTGGCCGGCTGTGGCTGGCCAAGTGGGTACACCTTCTGGTAGCCTCTCCGTAGGTCAGTCCATTGTCCCTCATTGAGCTTTGTGTGGTCACCATCACAAAAAGGGAGCCCTCTTTC
>NW_010400824.1:52323-55895 GCF_000710305.1 Buceros rhinoceros silvestris | reverse complement strand
TTTCCCTGGATAACTCTTTAGTGTAGGTGACTGGAGCACTGAGGAGATTGGGAACAAATCTTTGAGGTTTCTTAACCCAGAGAAATCCCAATTCCTAGCAGTCTCTGGCTATGAGCATGGTTATCTGGCATGTCCAGCGAAGACATCGGTATCCTCCAAGCATGAAGCCTGAAATACCTCAGGACTAGGACCTGCTAGTGACAAACCGGCACTGCAGTAGTTTGTCGTGTTCTTTGTAAATTGCACTCAGCAAATGACGGGTTAAGAAGCAATGTCGACTTTTATGCAGGACCCACGATAACCACAACTCTGATCTTGTTTAAAATATTTGTGAAAATAATTTGAGCAGGGTTTCGCGTAGCAGTGAATCACGAGTCTCTGTATGTCATACCTAGTAATTACTGTTAAGATTTTATTTACAGTGTTGACATTCACTCTTGAGAGCACTGTGCACGAAGTCCCTGGCTCAGTGCTGTCTGCTGCAAGCTAAGGGTGTAAGAAGTCACTGCAGGAGTGTGATTTCTGGCTTTCTCAGCTCGGCAGCAACAGACACCAGGCACCATCTAAACCCCATGAGTTTACTTCATGGATACTGTATTTTGAACAACGTTTAAATCAGAAATGTTTTGGCTGGAATTGCTGTACTGAGGTCAGCTTCAGGCTCTCCACCTCTGAGGTCAAGTTGCCCATTTGGATGGGCTCTGATGGGGGAACTGGGTGTCTTCAGATCTGCTTTGAGTTTCTGGTCTCTCATCAAAGTTGAGGTTTAGGTTCTTGCCACTTTGCATTGAAGGCTGGTGGCAATTCCAATAGTAGGTCCTTTCTCAGATGTTCTGAGGGCTCCTTATCCCTTCATAATAAGAGCTGGATAAGAGCGAAAAGGGAAGACTGCAAATACTGACATGGGTTTAACCCTTTCCTTAGCCTCAATCCTGTTTCCACTAGGGATGGTGAAAGCATGTCCTGGCATCAGGGCACAGCTCACAAGCATGTTTCCGTTCATCCTCTCAGCACCTCGTGCAAACCAGCAGTGTCAGACAGCAGCATGAGTGGCTGCTGTTAACCTTCTCTGTCCTGTTCGCCCTCTAACAGCCCCCCCACACATCAGGAGACGCAGACCTCCTCCCCACTGTTCACAGAGCCAGGAGTGAACAGCAGATGGCAGCAGGAAGAAAGTAGGCTTGTGTGTTGATATCAGAGAGAGAGAGAGAATTTTGGCCTCATATGCACAGATCCTGGATTAGCTTGTAATAGAGCTGGAGCTGGAGGGGAATTAGATGCCAATGCTGAATAAAGTGGTTTTGACAGACAGGAAAGATTACAAGTCATTTTGATCCTACTGAGCATGAATGTGAGAGATAAAAAAAAAAAGACCGTGAATGGAAGAAGCAGCTCAGTGAACATTTCAGGGACTTCGCCCAGCAACAACCACTTCAGTGGTATTGGAGAGCTGGAGATTGTTTCCCTTTGCTGGAAAGAGCTTGTTCCTGACTTACTGATGTCTATTCCGGTCAAACTCAATCCTCCTCTGTCTTCTCTTCTGCACCTTACAGCATTAGTCCCTCCCGGATAGTCAAGAGTGATTCTTTCTTTTTCATCACTCCTGATACTCAGTCCATTCACCTCCAGGAATAATTCACCTCCATATTTTCCCAGGTTTACTTTAGTTGGCTCTGCAATTTTCATTTAATCAGCTCAGGGTGACAGGGATTTCTGCTGGTGCAGAGGTTTGTGCAGGGGGACTGGTCTGATCTGCATCAGTGGCACAGACCATAACCTCATCAGCCTGTGTTAGCTAGTTAGTAACGCTTTATAACCGACCCTAGCTGAAAAATTACAGAAACTGGGCAAATGGGTCTGCTCTGAAGCCAGTGACATTGCAGTTCACTCTCGTTCCTACTTGCAGCTGTCTGTTAGCTACCTGCTATCAGTTTACCTGTGTTGTAAGGGTGATCCCTGTATTTCAGATCAAAGGAGGAGCTGCTGTGCTGTGAGTGGCACCAAAGCAAAGGTGACTTACAGAGACTTTCAGTGCATTGCTAAGCAGTGCTGGAGGAGTAACTCCTGCTGCAGGCACCCACCCCTTGCCCTGCAACTAGAGCCGCCTCTGAGGCTTGGAACAAAGGGTTCCAACACTCAGCTGCTGCCCTGCCCTGGCTGTCCCACCACTCTAGCCCCCTGTCTGACACGCTTTCTTCCTTCATTCCTGGGCAGCGTTTGCAGCAGATGACACAGCCCAAGCCAGACCTGCACCCTCAGAACAACGGTCTCCAGACAAAGACGTCCTTGAACGGGAGAGTCTCAGATGCTGCTGTCTAGGAGGAGAGCCAGGACTTCCTCACCCTCTCCTGTAGCTGCTCACACCATGTTGTCCCTCGAGCTTCTCCAGCACAGCTGCTATCCCTGGCTTCACAGTGGCTTTTGCTTGTTGAAGAGACGACCTGACGGAGGAACCCTCTCACGTCTCTTCTTCCTGGCCCAGCATACCAAGGCCCTGCATGAGCTGCCACCAGGGCATTGTGCGGTGACTGTCTTCATCCTGCAACATGCTGGTCCAGGCTCTCAGGGAGGAGTGGCTGGTGCCTAGGTCCTCCTCCTCCTGATGAGAGGTGATGTTTCTAGAGTGCTTAGACTGATCACTGATCACTTCTCTGTTCTTCTTGCCTTGCCATGTTAATCTCTGCAGAGTATCCCATAGCACAGAGCTGTGCTGTCACCCCAGAGAGCCACCTGACACCAGGTTCAAATGCCAGATGGTTATTGACTGATCTAGTATAAACCAACACTAGCAAATACATGACTGGAGGGGATGTGACAGAAAGAGGAATTCCAGTGAAGAGTCAAGCATGTGGGTAGCTGTAGGATATCACCCCAAAACTGGAGAAGGGCATCAGGACAGTGTGTGCTGCTCACAGGTGCTGTGTTGCAGCCCTGTGCAGTCACCAGCCACTTTCACTGTATCCATTGGGGCTGGCACTGTGAGCCAGAGCCTAGCAGAGCAGACACCCTCTGCAGCTGTGTGCAGTGGCCACTCCCTGACCCTAAAACACAGTTAAAAGGGTAAGTGGAGGACTCTGCTACAGGCTGTCACAGTCTCCTACACTGACCACTCTCTTCTGCAATCAGCTTTGTGCATATACAAGAGGCCTGCTGAGTGATGGGGAGCACCTCCGGCACAGTGCAAACCTTCCCCTCAGCTGGAACAGGGCAGTTCTGTCAAACACCCTCCCTGGCTGCTCCCTGGGTGGGGAGTAGTAAGATGCAGCATAATGTCCATGGGTGGTTTAGCTAGTACCTATTTTGGGAAACGGCAACACCTAAATCCCAGCCACTGGAAGGCAGGAGCTCCTGGAGATGCTGATAGGGTGTAGCCACCGTGCTTAAGCCCACCTTTGTGAACCAGCACTGACTTCCCTTGGGAAGTGTCTGTATAGCCAGCTGCTGGTGCTGGCACATCCTGACTCCCAGCACACACATCACAGCAGACCGTAAGCAGCTGTAGATGATGCTGGAGGAGTGTATAGCACCTCAGAGAGGCTGGGGAGCGGGTCAGAGCAGGCCTAATGCAGGAG
>NW_010400824.1:47334-52264 GCF_000710305.1 Buceros rhinoceros silvestris | reverse complement strand
GCGGTTCAGAGCAGTCCTAATGCAGCAGCATATTTCTTGGTTATAAAGCCTTGAGAAAGGAGGTGGCTCATCCTAGCACCTTGTGAAGGTGCGACAACGATGCTCCGATTTGTGACAGCCTCCCAATGACCCCACACGGAGGTACCCATGTAGTCAGAGCATTTGATGAGCACTCACTCTATGTGTGTATTTGCTTAGTGCAAATCAGTCTCTCCCTTGGCACTGTGACAGCATTGTCAGGTCTGCTGGCCTGCCTTCCCACCACCTCACACTCCCAGACTCAGCTCTAAGTCAATTAATTCATAAACGAGCGTCCAAGTAAAGGTACGTCCCACTCATGCTGCATAGCTGTGACATGATGCAGGTTGGCCCCATGCTGCCCACCCCCAGGACCAGTTAGTGCATGGGGTTAACCTGTTCTTCTCTGGTCTTCCATCCCGAGGATTTGTCACATAAACGGGAAAGAAGTTAGTTGTCTGGTGATTAAAGCTGAAGTTGGTCACCTTTGGGGTTGGGTCCCCTGCCAGGTTGCTGATGCACCTCGCTTAACCTTGCTTTAGATGTGTGACCAGTCTGTGTCTGTACACATAGCATGTGCTGTGTCCTGGCTCTTAGAGGTCATGCCTGCCAGGCCTGGAGTGAACGTTTTGCAGTCTCCTACACCTCGAGATCGCGCCCAGTCCCATATCTAATCATTACGGTGTTTACGTCAAAAAATTTGCAGCTGTTGAATAGACATGAGGAAACGCTGAATTTATGGGCTTGATGTTGTAAAGCCAAAAGCCAAACGCTGAAAGCTGCAATCATAGTTCACAAGTAATCTCAGCCAGTCACAGACGTGTCATCTTTCCTTGTCCCGTAACTGCAAGCACTAGTATAGCTGAAATTTTCCATTCCACTTTCACCTACTTTTATAAACTGGGAGATAGAGGAAACTACTCTTCGAATACGTGCGTGTCCTTTGAGAGGGATATCTGCATTGCAAACAGATGTTAACCTCTGATCTTTGCAGTAGTGACCTAGAAACTTTGCCAAGTACTAGAAACTTGTGTTTGCCCATGCATCCAGTACATGTAACCTCCTCCCCCTTAAATGCAGACTGAAAGCTGTGCAGGCAGGCAATGGGTGAAGGAGTCAATTCTTTAGCGAGGTCTTAAAACCAAAGAAGACCCCAATTTTTCCAACTTCATTGGGGCAGCTCAGGTCTGAGGTAGAAAAAACCAGTGCCAGTTGTCTGTTTTGAAACTCTTGGGTAAAGAGCTTGGTTGCTGGGAGAACTGCTCAAAGGGTTGTACCATCCGGGTTGTTCCTCCAGAGGAGTGGAGAAGGAAGGGTCCAGAAAACAAAGTCCCTTCCCTGGTAGCTGAGGAAATCCTTAAATCTCCAGTTCTTTTTGCTGGGATTTTAGTCCCGCATAATTCTGGCTTGTGGCCTTGCGACAGGTGCAGAACATGACTCCAGGTGTAGCAGCAGGGGCTACCCTGCAGGTGGACTGCTCTTAATAACAATATTTGATGGCATTTAACCATTTGCTCAGTTTTCTGCCTGTGACCTTCTCCTTTGCTATCCCTCCTGCTCTGCTTCTTTTCATTTACTTACCTCACTTCTTCCCTACTATCATCCATCCAGTGGAAATTATCTATCTCAGCTTGTTTCTTTCTGCATTTTTGCTTCCACCACTGCCAAATGCCAGCTATCCCTCCCTTCTCCTCTCCTTTCTATTCTTTCCTCATTTCTATCACTCTATATTATCACCAGCCCGGTTCCCCTGCTTCTCACATACACTCTCACCCTTATTACTTATTCCTGTGTGCCTGTGGCTCAGCTGCTCGCTGTGCACGCTCTTAACCCTTCTGCCTGCTGAAAGCTGGAGCTCAGGACCCCCTGGAGAAGCTCAGCTGTTGGCAGGATCTGCTCCCTAAGAACCAATTTCCATCCCAATATCAAACTTATAACGAAGTTCCAGCTATCTTCTCTTCCTCTGCACCAGAAAGTGCTGGGCCAAGCAATGCTCTCTCCTGGTGTTATTGGGAGAGGTGTTTCAACCCGTATTCCACCAGTCTCTGCAGAGCTGTGCCTGTTCTAAAAGATTTTGTGGCCTTTCCTGTTTTTGCACTATTTTCTTTCCACCATGAATGTTTGGACCTGCGAAGTCTGGCATTTGTAGCCTTGCAATGTCTGATCGACTGATCCCCTTCTCCAGCATTTCAAACTCATTCCATCTAACCTCCATCTCACTCAGGTTTCCCATCTAGTGAGAAGGCAGGGATGGGGACAGCCCCCTGGGCTCACCCCATGCCTCAGAAATGCCGTTACACGCAGGTCCGGTGAAGCAGCCGTATCTGCGCATTGTCTTTGGGCTTTGGATACCAGCTGTAACGTGTGTGCTCTGCTTGGTGCAGTGACTCCTCTGTAAGAACTGCTTTTGTGCTGTTCCCATGGTACGTCACTTTTGCTGATCTCCACTCTGCTCCTTGCTCCTTTTGGCCCACCCAGTAGAGAGGATACATGCACGGCTGGGGGGTGGGATGAGCCCCTCTCCCCCATGCTGTTGTTCAAAAGGGGATTCCACTCCCCTGTGCACACCTAGAGTGCTCCTGCCTTTTCTCTGCCCCCTCCCAGCGCCTGCCAGTCTCTCTCTCCCACCACAGGCAGCCACTTGAAATAACCCCCCAAGAAACCTCTTAATTTTAAGGAGCTATTTAGGGAGCTGTGCTCTAATCCCTCTTAAATCCTCTTTTTCCTGAGGGCTGCAAAAATAAAATAAATGCCACTGCCCCCACCCTCTGCCACAGCAGCAAGGGCTTAGGGGGGTGATGGGAAAGGCAAGATTGCTTTATTGCTGCTCAAGTGCCACTTCCCCTGGAGAAGCAGGTGTCATCCTCTCCCTTGGGAGAGGGCAGATCATCCTGCTGTCATTCTCCCAGATGTGCTCCAACAGCTGGCAACTGGTTGCGAAACACTTGTGCAACCTCTGCAGCCCAATACCAATGTCGTGTGTCACTGCAAGGCTTTGGCTAGCTGACCACCGAGTAGCTTGTAGTCACTCCACAGCTCTGTGAAAGGATGTGTTGGCCACAGTTGTGCTGTGCACCAGGGCCTGCCCCGTAAAGCTCGCGTCATTCGGAATGAGCAGCTTGTCCTTATCCCTCTCCTGTCCTGGAGGGATTCTCTCTGGTCTGGGTGACCCTACTTGCATTTGGTGGTTATGACCAAATGGGAACAGGGTCTGCACCACTAAGGGGCATGTCCGCTGTGGTTTTGCTTGTGTTGAGGGCCATCAGCCCACCCATGGTAATGGAGCTTGCACCGAGCACACTGCCGGCTTTCCCCAGGAGCTGAGCGTGTGAATGCTCAGCAGTGGATGCCAATACTGCCACTCGAGGCTGTGCAGTATGCCCATACAGCATGGTTTTCCTCTCTTGGTGGTCTGATCCTCCCGTTGTAGAGCTCCAGCTATTGGTCAGAGTCCATCCAAACATTTCAAGGGTAAGGAGAAAAAGCCTGAAAATTCTGAAACCTACTGATGACACCTGGGAGCTAGCTCATAAAAATGACTGCAAAGACCATTCTGATCCTTGCACCCTTTCAAAGCCCTTGGAAAGGGGAGACAAGGGGTGTCAAGGCAGGGCTGAAAGATGGTGGCTCCCATGGATGCTGTCTACCATCTCTCCTTCCACCATCTTGGACACTGTAGCAGACCTTGGGTCAGCTACCTGACACATCTTCCTCCCCTCTCTGCTTTACATTCTCCTGCTTGCCTATCTCATCTTCCCTTTCTAGGGAGAGGCTTGCCTGCCCCTGCCAGTTTACCTCTCCTCCTCAGCCCTGCTTGGTGCTGGGTCATCCCCAAATCGCTGGATAGATGTTCCTGTTCCTGGGCCAGGGGACTGCTGAGGTGGGTGGTCTGGCAGAGAGTGGTGGGACAAGCTCTGCGCAGAGGCCGGGGCACTGACCCTTCCCTGCTCATCCAGTCGCCCCTGTGACAGAGTCCATGTGTCCTTCCTTCCCCAGAGCTTCCCACTGCCTCTGCAAGCAGTGCTTCTGCCTGGTGCGGGAAGCCAGTGCTCTTTCATTGACATCTAATGGGTGTGTCAGAAATTTTCCTCTGCCCTTCTGACAGCCCTCCATAACCTTGACGGAGAGGAACAAGAGCGTTTGATGCAGAAGTCCTGTGCATTTTAACAGCTTTCCTCCACTTTCTGCATCTTTAGTGTTATGGTGAAGTGGTACTTGTGGTCAGAGGTCCACGAAGGTGTTGGACCTGCTCAGAGCTGCATGGTGGCAGTGATATCCCCACTCTGACCCGCGGTGATTGTTCATCCTATCAGGAGCAACCCCTGGGCCTGGTGTCCCTCCCTCCAGTGCATCCAGTGCAGTTCCTCACATGTCCCCACCTGTAGTGGCATGCATAGGAAGGGCTGTCTCTGGGGCTGTGTGGTGTTTCCCCAAGCTTTAGCGCTTGCCCTGGCATATACCAAAGGACTGAGAAACATGTGCAGCTGTTAACCACTGGATAAAGGCTTTTAAGCCCCTGGGCCATGCCCATGGGGTAACCCCAGATGGTGGTACCTGGGGGAGTGGCAGGGGACAAGGGTGGCATCCCAGTGTCCCCACTGCAACACTGGCTGAGGCAGCACGGCTGAGAGCACTGTGGGGCTCCTGCCAAGCACCCATCCATCATCCTGGTGATGCTGTCATCCAGGAAGTGTCTGTATCTGGAGACACTCAGGAGAAGTTAGTGCTCCCCGCGCCGATACCTGACGACTGTGACACTGATGGAAATGACTCCTGACAGCCCAGCACGATGCTGCTGCGTTGCCAAGAAAACAGCACCAGCCTTCATTGTGGCCCCAGGGACCAGCAATGGCCCCTCGTGGGGAGGCACGTGTCCGCACCGGGGCCCCTGGGACCAGCAGCCCTCGCAACC
>NW_010400824.1:42028-47243 GCF_000710305.1 Buceros rhinoceros silvestris | reverse complement strand
GGCGCCCCCGCACCCACACCTGCAGCCCTGTGCAGACCAGCCACAGAGAGATTCATCCTGGTTGTATTTGTGCACCACAGAGGCTTTCTCTGGGAGGCCCCAGGGGGTCTGAGTTTTTCTGCTTCCAGATGAGGAAACTCAACCCAGCAGGAAGGGACTTGCCCAAGTGTCTGATGTATCAATAGAGGGGGGACACCAGCCTCGGAGGGCCCCTTAGGCACAGCCTGGGGTAGGTAATTTGCCCAGAGGGCACTGCTGCCCAGACACCACCTCTCCTGTGAGCCCTGGGGCTGCTGGCAGGGCAGGGCACAGCTGCCCAACTGGATGGTTTTTTCCCTTTGAAGACTGTGTGGCTCAGACAAGGCTCTTGGCCGGTTTGCACTGCATCATGCTGTTCAGGAAAACACAAACACCCCACAACGACCCTGTAAAGAAAAGCACCCGCGAGTATTGAGCTGATGCTGCTGACCTGGCTCCAGACAAAACCGGAACAGTACTTGTCCGGATGCAGGGCTCTTCAAATGTAAACCCAGCCCTTGCTGTCAGCCTGAAGCATGCTGCCTCCCATCTGCCTAATGACTCCAAAACTGCATACACAGACTTGGAGGTACCTCAGCCCCAGGGCTGGCCCTGGGGGATGAGGGATAGGACACAGAGGCACCTGTGCCTTGTGCCTCAGCATACAGGCAGCTCTGGCCCCCTGTCCTACCCCCTGCCTATCCCCAAAGAGCCCATGTGCCTTTTGGCTACAGGCCACCCTTGTCCACATAGCCAGGTCTGACCACCCACCACCCCGATGCCCGTTTATCCCCCTCCAGCACACACCAGAGATGACTGACGTGCCTTTAAAAATAACTCCTCGGTGGGAAGAAGAACAAGAGACAGAGAGCGATGAGTGCTCTTGGTGGGAGGGGAACAACATCCCCCCCACCTCTCCCAACAGTACCACAACATCTCAGCTGAGCAGGCACTCCATCCGGGTTGCCACCTGCCCAGTCCATGGCATGAATGCTTTGATGTGTTTTTGAAGCATGTTTGGTCCTGCAGGAAGGAGAGAAGGAGAGCTGGCATCCTTGTCCCCTCTTTGCACTTCCTGCAAATGAAGGGATTAGGAATTATAATACAAGATTGTTATTTTAAAGCGGCTTTTCAGCTTTGTGAGGGAATTTCAGTGTGATGCAACTAGAGGAGCTGAGTGACAGAGCAGCTGTCACAGCCCCAATCACCACAGGTGCTTGGGCAGCCAAAGTTCAGCGGCACTCTCTCTGGGCTCCAGCAGTGGCTACGTGAGGTGACACTTTGGCAGGGAGGAGTGTGTGTGTGGGGGGGTGGCAGGGTGCTCTGCAGCCCAGGGTACAGGGAGTGTCCCATGGCTCAGCACCTGCCTTGGCACCGCAGAATGTGTCTCAGTGCTGGGTGGAGGCTGCCATTGGGCTGCGCCAATGTATTTTCAGGGGTTTTTGGATGTTTTGAGCTTTGAAAAGAAAGAAGGGTCTATTTCTTTGTGGGTAGAGGGTCAGTCTGTCTTAGCTATCACTGTCTGAATGCGAGCCAGCTGGGTGAGTGGCACAGTCACGGTGAGGAGTGTGTGGCAGCATGTTCCTTCCGGCAGCATCCAAGACACTGCCCAGTAGGGTGCCACATGCACCCAGCCCCACGGGGGATGCCCCCATCCCCAGCAGCACTGCAGGCCCCAGGATGCTCACCCAGCTGTGGGGACTTCTCTGCAAGACAGAGCCCCAGGATCTGAGAGAGATCAGCTACCGGTCCCCTGCAGCAGCATCTCTCCTGGGGTGCTGAGTGCCAAACTGCACCAGCCTAAAGCATCCTGCAGCCCCTGGGAGGCTTCTGCCCCACACCACTGGCAGCATCTGCCCTGGAAGGACACCATCATCTTTTCCCTTTTGTATTTCTCTCCTCCCACTGTGTTCATGGCAGACCTGTGCAAAATGTTAGCAAACTGCTGTTTTTCTCACTGGCATATCTGCTGCCTTTCCCTCCGCTAATTATTGTAGCAGTGCCTCTTCTAGGGCAAGTCGACAGATGGCTGGGGTTTTATCTTTGAACAAGCTATTTAATAAGGGCTCCTACTTTTCCCTTGCACATTTCTTTCCTGGCCACATGTTCTGAACTGCTGGATGGGTTGTCCTTTTCACTGGGGATGCCAGAAGATTTGAGCTGAGGCGGAAGGCCAAGGTCGGATCCCAGGGGATGTTTTTCCTTTCCCTTTAGAAAGGGAAGATATTTCCGCCTGGGTTCCTGTAGCCCTTACTGAGCAACCTCTCCTTCCGTGCAAAGAGACTTGATGGAGAACTGGTCCCCACAAGTAGATGAGAAGGGCCAAGTCAAACGCTGGGTCCTCTGGGGCAGATCCTAAGTGCACAGAAAGCCAATGTACATGCTGAAACCAGCACACTGCCTGCTCACGCCAGCTAAAATCTGGCTCACAGGGACCGACCTGTGCTCTGGCTCACGCTGCCATCAGCTGCGTACCTTTGTTGTGGCTCTCTTGAGTGCAAAAGAGGTAATTCCTTCTGTAGGCGGAGGGTCACTGACTGACTGGGAAGACAGGGAGAGCTAACAGTGGTATGGATCAGCTGGCCAGCAAGTGGGGCTGCCGTGGATGTGCCACGGAGCAGCATGTGGCATTTGCTGATGCTGACAGATGACCGCTGGTCTGCCTGGGCCCTCGTGCTTGAAAGCCACACGGCTGAAGTCTGAGACAAAATCTCAGCAATGACAATGGCTGGGATCTTGACCTTACTGGGGCAGAAGCAGCTCTCAAGTGCTGGAGAGCTGAGCGGGGCAGGCAGCTCATGCAGTCAGCATGTGGACACAGGGAGGGCTCACTGCACCCTCCTGCCCTGGTGTGCCCAACAGACACATCAGGTTTTGTTTCAGAAAGCTAAAGCTGGGATTCCCCCCTCACTGCTGCTGCCTCCTAGGCTCTGAAGGGGATATACAGGGACTCAGACCCTTCCGGACCTGCTCCAGGAGCAAGAGGAAAGCTTCCCTTTGCTTGAGAGCAAAGAACAGGGAAACAGGAGGAGGCTTTGGACACCAGCTGCCTTGTGGCAATGCCTCAGTGGAGACACCAGCACTAGGCACCAGGCCCCGGTATGGCCGGGATCACTTCGGTGACTACTTGCCCTGGTTTTAGCAGGCTTTTTCTACGCTTGGTTTTCCTAAGGAGTTTTCAAAGCCAAGTGTCCCGGGCACTTGGTACCATTAGCACCAAACTGTTTGTCAACACTTGCCCCAGTGAGAGGGTTAGTGCGGGTCTGGACTCCCCACACGGCATGGCTGTGGCACCACTTGCTGTTTTGTTTTCCCCAGCTTTATTTCCCATTTCTTTCCCATTAGGAAGCTATAGAGGGGTTTGGCAGCTTTTCCTGCCTTTCATTTGGATAGTTACAATAGTTACAGTACTTATAATAACAACTGTCCCGGGTCACTCGTATTTCTGCCAGGGCTGCTTGTCCCGGTGGTAATAAGCCCTGCTTGCAGCACCCCAGCAGGGCTGGTGTCCTGCTTGATGCCATCAGCCTGGCTGGCAGCCCTCCGCGCTGTGCCCTGCCTGCCTGTGCCAGGTGTAGCTGTTCCAGGCCCAGCCAGAGCCAGCACAGGGATGTCTGCTCAGAATATAGGTGTTTGTGTTTTCCTACAGGAAACATGCTGTCCTCTTTCTCCTGTGCTGCCCAAATACTTTGTTCCAAATTTTTAATGAAATAGTGAATAGCTCATTTCCAAAGGCAGTGAGGAGAGGAAGGGGGAAGCACTTCCCCTGTTGCAGGCAGCAGCAGAGGCAGGAAGGTGCAGAGACAGGGGAGGCAGCTGCAGTGGGGTCGTACCAGCGGCGAGAAAGTGTTTGTGGAAGGATAGAACATCCCTGGACTGTCGGGCTGTGCATAGTGCAGAGGAAAACCAGAGCCTGGCAAAGTCACTGCCTTTCAGCACGCATCGCCCTGGACTGACCCACTTCTTTCCCAGGCAGCTGTGCAAACGACACAGGGTGGAAATGCGGGGACGTGGGTGGCTTCAGGGCCCTGTCAGTGGACACCAGTTTGCAGTGGAGGAGGCTGCCCTGTTGTCTCTGTTTTAGCATTAGGAAATCCATGAGAGCAGCAAAGCGGATGCCCAGCTCAGGGAAATCCCGAGCGTGCAGCTGGATGAGTGGAAGAGAGGGGCAATTGCTCCTGTTGCTGGCACCATGTGAGTCGTGTTTGATTAGCGAGACTATGAGTTGTCAGCACGAGGCTTCTGCACATTTGAGATGAAGAGCTGAAAAATACTGAAAAAACCAAACCTTTTGTAATGGGAAGGAATAGGAAGGTGTATATGAAATATCAGAACGGGCACATTTCTCTGTCAGGCACAAGTGGTTTTGCCACTACAGCCTTGGCCCAACAGTTCTGTGGAGGAAGAGCCTTCTCTCTCCTCTTCCATGCCCCGCCCTTTGTTTTTTTTTTAAATCTACTTCATATTGTTTGGGAGACTCTATCCCTCATGAGGAGAAAAGCTTAGAAAGGCAGGACTCTTTGTTTTCAAGATAGCACTGACGACTATGCCATATTGTCAGACCCTGAGGCTAGAGCATGGGTGTTACATAAAATAAGATCCTACCCTACATGCCTGAAAACAATCCCAGCTTGTGGATTGTAGAGATTAAGCAGAAAACACAGATCTTCAGCCAGCTTTTAACTTCAGTTACACTCATCAGCTGCAAGAAAGATGCTCTGAGACCAGCCAAGTGTGACACAGCTCCTAAAATCATTAAACCCCACAGCTCTTCTCACCAGTCATCCTCATCCTTGAGACACGTGCTTATTGTCAGCCACCTTTCTTGGGTCAGGCAGGAGTATGCGCATGACTCCGGGTTGCTAGACTCAGGATCCAGGCAGTGACTTTACAGAGAGACACCCCTTCCCCAGCAGCTGAGATGGGAAACATGAACCCTTGGGCAACATGGAGCCCAACCTTGTGATCACCTGTCCCCCAGGCACCCCCAAAGCACCAGCACGATCTTTCCAGAGTTCCCCAGATGAGGTGGAAAGGGGCCCATTGTGCCCTGCACACAACAGTAACATTGCAGGCACTGTCCCCTTGCCGTCCCTGATAAGGAACTTAGACACGGCAGCTTTGGGTTTGCAGTAACCCTCCTGCCACCACACTGCTTCCTGAAGGCTCCAATCTTTCCACTGGCTTTGGCATGGGA
>NW_010400824.1:31333-41968 GCF_000710305.1 Buceros rhinoceros silvestris | reverse complement strand
CTTTCCACTGGCTTTGGCATGGGTGTCTGACCCCAAGGACAACACCTGCAAAGCAGAAGACAGCAGGTTGTGTAGTGCTGAGTTCAGTGGCAAGTCTGCTGCATCTTGCTTGACTGGGAGAGGGTGGAACCCACTTACAGCAAACCTCTTGAGTGATGTGCTTAATTTAAAGTCCATCTTAAAAGTTTTGGAGAAAAAATGCATCTCAAAATTCTCTATGGAAAAGAGCAGCGTATTTTCATCAACTCTGAATGCTCTATCTGTATGTCTTTGCCCATTACGCATATTGTATAGATAAAACAGTGTACAGAAGCAATGTGACAGTTGCGGTGTATACCTCTGGTACCTCTCTTTGTACCAGCACTACCTGTATGTGTCTACAGAGTGTCTCTCCCAAAGGGATCTGCCATCTTCCAATTAATAATAGTACCTGCACATCAGAGCAAGTTAGGAGTATTTCACATATAGACAATCTGGTTTTATTGCTTTCATCTTTACAGCCAGGTGTGTGATCTAAACATCAGGCAGAAACTTCTCCAATAATCTCCTGTTTCAAAACATCTTAGAAAATGACTGTTTGGGAGGGGCTGATTTATAATATATCTGTGGCACACAAAAACACAAACGGAAGCCTCTGAACCCCTGGGAAATTTCCTGTCTGTGTGTCAGAGGGATTTCTGTGCTCCCAAATGTTTCACTGGGGATCTCAGGGGTTCTTTGAAGCCAGCAAAGAATTTGCAACCTACAGACAGGCTTTTTTAGCAGGTGCAAACTGAAGCCAGCATCTATTCGACTCAGCTGCAAAGATGGAGGTTGCCTTCCCCCACCTGTTGCAGAGGAGCACTTGCTTTGTGTGCATGTGTTTGTCTCTGATCATCTCTCTCATCCCTGTGTAGAACTTCATAAAGGTCAGTTTCATTAACCTTGGGGTTATGCTTTGTGTAAATATGCATGTGAATCTGATTTGCATGGGAAATGTCATTTTCCTTACATGTCTCTCATCCAAATGTTAACCAAGCCTGAGCCTAAATAGCTTGCGAGATGCGCTGTGATGGTGACTGCAGACAACACAGCTGTCCTGCTCAGGCAGTGCATGGCTGCATATGCTTGACATTTCTGCACAGCGTGTTCAGCTGTGTGGATAGTAGAGGTGCCTACATGTTATCCGCCATATAGTCCTACATGTTGGCAGATGGTGTGTGCATTAACACACAGTATGTGCTGATGGCTCTGGATGCACGAGTTTCTCCGCGGCCAGCTGGCGTCCAACACATGCATTGGCACAGGCGGCTTGTGAAGCTGCTCTCCTTGCTGCAGTGTGCACATGCAGCAGCGTGTGCTTTGCATGGGTGCGAGGGTCTCCTTCCCCAGAGGAGCAGAGCTACACAGAAATAAACAGGGGGTTTGGGTCTGGCTCTGCTGCCTGCCGGCAAGATGGAAAGAACGAGCTGCAGCACGGAAGGGCTTTGCCTTCCCTCCCTCACCGTTTTCCTCTCTGCCTCACTGCGGGGGTGAATTTCACATTGAGTTGCCATCTCTTGGACAAGATTATTTCTTCCTGGTCTCCTCTAGAGCTGATCCTCAGAGAGCCTGAGCATTGACCTAGCTCATGCTGCATTCAACAAAAAATCATCAGTAGCCACACTGGGCTGCCCCTGAGGCCAGTGGGAAGCCACGGTGGTCAGCACTCCTTGGGAGCACACCCATGGTGTGTTGCCCAGGCGCCTGCACGTGCCCCTGGAGTCCAGGGACACAGGAGGGGGGAGCTGAGGCACAGAAGACATTAGCGCACAAGTGACATACTGAGATATAATTTCTAAAACTCTATTAATTGCACAGATAAAATACCTCTGATCTATTTTCGTTATTTTGTTACAAAATATTAGCCATTTGGACTCTTTGCGAGGTGTGACCACACCACTTTCCCCAAAGGAAGCTTTTCTTGGTGATATTTACAGCAGGAAACAGGTACAGACAGACAGGTGCTTTCAAAAGCCTACACACAGATAACATTTCTCTGGTTAGTTTTTTAAAAAGACACGTTCAGATGGGGTTGTAACTAGTGTTGAAGACCTGGGTGACTTCGAAGCTGCTGTTCCAGGCATGGCTGTGAAAGAGCACAAGGGACAATGACAGCTCTAGCTGGGGATACACTGTTGGGCAGTCCCTGGAGCCTACGCTAGCACAGTGAGGCAGCTGGTGGAATGGGAGATGGGGAGCTTGCTCAGCAACTTGCATTTCAAAGCAGACTCTGACGAGCAGCAACTTCCTTGATTTAGAGCTCAGATTTGGTTTGGAAACCTCACAAACACGTGCAGATGGTTGTGGGCTGAGCCTTCTGAAAAACATAACAAAACTCAAACTGTTACAGCTCAGAGGCCCTCAAATACTTCCATATCTAGTGGTACTTTTTGTGAAGAAGTCTGAGTATTGATCAAACTCTGGTTGTGGAGCACATCCACACTTTTCATCTACAGGCAGGAGAGAAAACGTGAACAGTGGGATGCTTTGAAGGTCCTGCCTGTGTTTCTACTGCTGTGGCCCAGACTATGGCATTAAAAGTACCAGAGCAGCGGGCTAACACCGCATTAAACCCAAATTGTTTGCACTAAGCTTGTTTCTCCTGTAGCATTTTTCTATCCACTTGCTACTGGTGTAAACGGGTTAGTTTCACTGGACCGGCAGCATGAGCAAGGGAGAATCAGGACCAGAGCCTTATGCAGCTCTATAGCCTCAGTGACACCTTGCTTGTCCTTGTCCAAGGTCCAGCAGAGCAACCTTCTTGACTACCCGACTCTCACTGCAGAATACTTTTTACGGGGCTTCTCTTTTCTCTTCCCCCACCTCCTTTTTTAATATTGGAGGATATGAATTCGGCAGAAAAAAGCCACTGGTTTATTTGGGTCGATCTAATCTCTGCAGCAGCTTCCTGTCTGATCCCTCCACCTTAAAGATTGTGCTAGGTCCATGATCAGAATCACTGCTGTCAAGAGCTGGTGATTTTATTTTGGGCTGGTCCCTCCGGGCGAGCTGCGGTATACATTTTGTCCTTCATTAGGTTGCCACTGACATGCTCCTTCTACCCTGCACCCTATCAACGATCAGCCTGTGTGCAACGGTGTCTGCTCACAGTACTAGAGCTACACTAGGTCTGTGTGTCCTGCTGGCATGGGGGAGAGCTGTGGGAGCAGGCAACACAACAGACCAGGTGAGGTGTAGACATGCTTTAAAGTGCTTGTCATCCTTCAAGACCAACCATCAAAGGAGGAAAAAATAATCTGTATTTTGAAGTGAAGACCGAAGGGCTCAGCCACACAGTAGAAATTAGAGCGACTTGTTCCACAACAACCTGCAACAGAATAGCTTGGTGTCGCTCCAGCTAAACTAACAGAAAATATTGTTCCAACCAGGCTAGAAGACAGAAAGGGTTGTCTACGTTTGCTCCTCTGTCCAAAGCTCAAGGCCAGCATTAGCCTTTGCAAGGACAGGGAAATGGAGCCAACTCATCCTGAGAGACTGCTGTGCCTCAGGTACCTTGGCACTTCAGTTAATTCGCTTCCACTCTTCATCCAGCAAAAAGAAGGGAGTGTCATGGAAGCTTCTTTATTTTCTCTTTACATTCTTGTAGCTCTCCCAATCAATTACTAAAGCAGCAAACCTCTCTTGTAGGAACTTCATAGACATCATTATAAATATTTTATCTAAAAAAATTATTTCATCAAGTACCTTAAGGTTTTTGTTGTTGTCACTTCATGTTAAATGTCAAGTAAAATCTAATTTATTTATTTTAACACACACAGAGACCTTCAGTGTCTCACTGCACTCTCAGAAAAAACAAACAAACAAATACTGCCATTTGTCTCAGACAGCAAAGTAACCGCTGAGAAGGGGAGCAGGGCTGGTGCCTTCTGGACACCATCCCTTTCACTGCAGCAGTGAGTGAAAATACAATGGCAGCCACACAATACACTGCCTGGACAATGGCAGATGCCACATCTATGCTTTCCCAGGAAGCTACAGGCAGTTTGGATGAGATCCCAGCTGCCAAGAGGTGGTGGGATGTCACCCTGCATGGAGCCATCGGCAGATCAGGCCTGCTGTGACTCACAGTGGATGGAGGGTGAGGGGCTGAGCCCTGGCTGTGGGTGAGGACCCCTCCCCGGGTGTGGCTTTCAGATGTGGAGCATCTTCACCACCCTGAGGGGCCAGAAGCAACCTCCTCTGGTCTGGAGGGGTCTAGGATTCCATTCAGGGTTTTCTTACAAACTTTTCTGTCTGCTTCTGCGGTCCTCCCCGAGGCTGTGCCTGTTGGCTCCTGGTCAGAACATTTGCTATTGCACAAAAAAGCGGCAGCTTAGTGCCCTGCTCCAAACAGTTAAACAAACAACATAGACAGAGCTGGCACAACTGGGTACATGGATCGGGCTCTGAAATAAGAGGGCCTGGAAATAAGCAGGGTCCTGCCCTGGAGGGCTGGGCAAGCACACGAGACCCTTCACTCCAGCCCCTGCCCACTATCCTAATCCCATCCAGGCTTATGCCCAGGTCAAATATGTGAACTCACTCTTTCATCTGAACATTTCAGCAGAGCCAGCAGACATCCAAAGAGCACTGAGATGACCCAGTTCCTGTGGTTTTTGTCACTGGTAATAGCCCACCAGATGAGCGTACTGGCCTAAGCCCTAAAGAAATTGCTGTGTGGCTTTTATCGCACAAGGTAAAAATGAGTTTCCTATACCTGTCCTTACTGTCCCCCTTTACCTGACATTCTGCACAACCCCACTACTGCCAACAACTCCTGCTACTCCTCACCCAACGGCTGTGTCATAAGCACCCAGTGCTTGTGTCTCAGCCTCTCATGGAAAGGAAGAGCATTTCTTTCTTTCTCTCTTAAAATAAAATAAATAATTTTTTTAAAGGCCCTAAAAGGCATTCTGTCCTATTTTAAAACCCTAAAGTTGATCTTCTTAAGCCTCAAAGGGAGATAAAGTGAGTGAGCTTTTAAGCTAATTAATACTTTCCCCCCTCTACTGCTCAAAGAGATTTTTTTTCTTCTAAAAATACATCCATAGCCCATTTTTAATGCCGTCTCCCGTCACATCAATGTCCCAAATAAAGCAGAGGAGCTGAGCTGTCATCTCTATCTCAGGATCTTCTCCTTCCCTCACTTTGAAGTTGAGATAGAGAGGGAGAGAGGAGAAGAGGACCTGGATTCTGGTATCTGGGCAGCTTTCCTACAGGGAGGGCTGATGGAGACAAGAGTATAGACAGGCAAAAGATACAGATGAGACCTCACCCGGGAGTCTCCAAAAAGCCCCCTCCCTCTGACACAGGATGAAGAGCCCAAGTGAAGGGAACATCCACCCCAGAAGGTGAACCTAACTTGGCTTTGCTTTCAGAATATAAAAATGCAGGTGGGCAGGAAACACAAAACCAGCTAGAAAGAGGAAAGCAGAGGTGGGTCTGTTTTATGCTAGAGAAGACAATCTTCCTGTGAGAGTGTGTGTGTGTGTGTGTGTGTGTGTGTGTGCATGTATGTGTGTTGAGGTGGGAGGGCACTTCTTCATGCCGTCTCTTTGGAAAAATAATCATCCATTCCAGGAGGATCCCTGGCTAACCCCTCACTTCTGCTCCCTCAGAACTGCTTGGTGTTTCCTTTAGTAAGCATGCGCCACACATATGCTACCATACAGGTGTATTTACATGTGAGGAGGTCTGCTAGGTCTCAGCAGAGGTCTCTGGTACAATGCTCCAATATAACAACAGAAAGAGTTCTGGTGTTCAGAGTGAGGCCATCTTTGTGTCGTATTGCAGCTCAGGACAGTCTCTCTTCCTCTTGAGCTCTCTTTCACTTGTGCACTCCCTCGCTTGGAGCCAACTGCTGCAAGGAGATTGTATTTGGAGAGCGATGAGGAGAAAGCATGGCAAGTGGTACAAATTCTCAGCTCCAGCTTAGCAGGTGGCAGCAGTGGTGGCAGGGGGAACTCCACCTCCATTGAGTGCCCCAAGGTCAGTCCTTGTCATGGATGAGTCTGTTTCTTCTCCGAGGCTGGCAAAGTTTTGGGGTGGGTACAAACCTATGGCCAGGAAAATGCACGGCAGGGAAGGAGGTCTAGGAGTAGCAAACGGAAGACACAGTGCCTAGAAAGCAGCAGGTCATCAAGCCTCTCAGGAACAGGGCAGCAAAGTGCTACATGGGGACGGCATGAGCACAGGAGGCCAGCTGTGCTGGCAGGATGTGAGGATGTGCGAGCATGTAGGTTGGCAGTTTCTATAGATGGCTCCTCACAATTAGTATCATCTTGAAGGGAAACAGGGTAAGATTTAGGTCAGTAGGCTTTTTTTTTTGTTTTCTTCTTCTTTTACTAAAAAATAAATCACAAACTAGATCTCTGTAGGCAGAAAGGGTCCCTGGGAGGTGGTGGGGAAGGGAAGTGGGTAAGTCTGTGCTGTTTTGGTGCTGGTGGTGTGGCTACACAAGGCTGCGTGAACCACTGGAGTACCTGCGCCTCTGAAGCAGGGAGCTAGGGGGGCAATACTGGTGCGGGTGGTTGTAGGGAGGTGGTGGAGGTGGGAGGGGAGGCTGATGGACCAGCTTCATGGGGGTCCCAGGGAGCCCACTGCCCATACCACGCCAAGGGGTGGAGGTGCAGGAGTCGGAGGTGACGTAGCGTGTCAGAGTCTGGTTGAGGGCCGGCTCCATTCGAGCGAGGCACGGCTTGTCCAAGACAATGACTTTGACAATCTGCTGGCACTGTACAAGTGTTCCCGCTGAGGCGGGGTGCGAGGGCACCAGTGCTGTCTCCAGCCGCTCCCGTGGCATGTTAAGACGCGTGCTGGGCTGCATTCCACTCTCGGGCCCCAGGGCGGAGTTGTGCTGGTACGTTTGAAGCCTGTTGTGAATTGACACCTAGTTTAGAAACAGCCAAAGAAGCATTAAATGTTACAAGACTTTTCCCATCTGCTGCTACTGGCTGCCCTGAACCCCCACCATCAGTCGGCCTCACATGCATTAAACCCTCCCCCAGCTCAAAGAAAGCCAGAACAGGCACAATCCCCAGCTGCACAGCCAGCCTCAATAGCCCCATCGTCCCCAACTAGGCCTAAGTGCCCCTGTCCTTCCCATCACGTCAAAGGCAGCGGGGCTGGCGTTCCCAAATGCAGTGCAACTTTGATTATCCAAACAGCACAGGGAACGCAAATCAACTCTTAGGAGTGGAGGCGTCCGTGAATTCTCATGGTAATGAACAGACCTCGGAGGTCATGCCCTTTGTCCCCACCGGCAAAAAGGAGAGGGGAACTAGACAGCAAGGTTTCAGATAATCCAGGTTGTACGTTTCAGCAAAATGACGGTAGCTGAATCTAAGACAGAGAGAGACAGAGAGACTCAAGCCTTTCCCAGCAGCCTGCCTTTCTGAGTAGGAAGCTACATCACACGACTGGCTAATCTGTTTACAAAGGAAAAAGCAGAAATCTGACATACTCTAGCACAAGGCATCTCCCTCTGATCCATTTGATGGTTTGTCAGTGAAAGGAAATGATTTTCAAAAAAAGAAAAAAAGAAAGAAAAAATGCCCATCTAGCTCATACAATGATAAAAGAAATTCATGATGAAATGGCAGCAGATTAGATAATCTCAAAGAAATGGGAATGTTCCTCTGCTGGCTGAGTATTACTTGTGCAGCTGAAAGGGGGAAAGGAAGCAGGAGGTCATCAGGGTCTCCACAAAGAAATGCTGATAATGGAGTCAAATAAAGGAGCTCAATGAGTCCATTTTGAAAAGGAGGAGCTGGCCTGGACTGGAGGACCCTAGAAGGGGACCACAGCAGGAAAATGGTGCTTCCCAAATGGTGGATGAAGTTATAGTTCTTCCTGGCAAGGACATAGGCTGATGGAGACCCCAAACCAGAGCAAAGTTGCTGTCCCAAAGCAGAATGTCAATCAAGTGACAAATCCTGGGTAGGAAACAAGTGTTTGCAGGTTGGCATGGCTCTTCCAACTAGGCAGGGGTACAGATGGGCAGATGGGACAGTGGGGGTGCCCTGATAGTTCGGCATGTTGGGCATCAGTGCCAGAAACTGGGAAGGAGAAGCTGTGGAGCGGCCAAGCTTCCCACCATGCTGGAACAAGGATGAGCTGTCTGTCCCTACTCAAGCATGGAGGTTGCTCACACTTGCTGCACCTCAGAACATAATACTGTGTTAGTATTTATTCAGCCAGCGGAATATCCCATAGGAAAAACTGGTTGCTGGGCCATGAAGTGTTGATATTAGGATTCATGGAAGGCATTCTCCACAAGGAAACACTCCTCCCAACAGGAATAGGAAATTGGCCGGGAAAGGCATCTTCCCCAGAAAGGAAGTGTCTGCAGGGAAATGGGGTGCTTTTCAGGGGAAAGAAGCAGCACCCACTCCCCACAGAAAAGCTGAACTCTTCAAGTAAATACACTATGACAAGAGGGGAAAGAACAACCCTGGAAAAGGGCAAATTCAGGACAATGGAAATATTCCAGATGGGGAGCGAGTAGGAAGTAGGAGATAAGATTTTCAGTGTGAAGATCACATTTCCCTGTTTCCTCACAGGCAGTGGGAGTATGGGTGTCTGTGAAGAAACAGGCAACCCACTGGATGCTAGACATCCCTGCAAAGATAGATGTACACAGGACAGCCAAGCTCCTTACCTAGGAAGGTGAAGCTCTAGGGAAAGTCTGGTATACAAAGGCCATGCTTAATCCCCTTCAAGGGGTGGTGGAGGCACAGAGCTGCAGAGATTGTGCAGGAAAGCTGGGCTGCGGGGAATTTGCATGTGATGCTGCATGGAGTTAGCATGTCAGGGAAGTCTTTAGTGGAGTTCTCAGTCTCCCCATAAGCAGTGGGGTGGGTTAGTCTACAGCGTTTGGGAGCTTGGTCCATGAAGGATGTTACAGTTATAAAAACGGATTGAAAATGCTTGGAAGTTTAGTTTGGATTTGAAAGTTGTATTACCCGTCCTAGCAGTAACTTTTAATTGTATCTCTGGAAATTGGTAAAATTGTCAGTCTGGCTGGGGAGGCATTGATTAAAACCTGAGAAAAGAAACAACAGAGAATGTGAGAAGAGCTGAAGTGAGAGAGATTTACTTACCTCAGCTGCTCTGCACTCTACTTACCTCCACTGTGCTGTCCGAGACCTTCTCCCCCAAATCCTTCTTGCCTTCGAAATAAAACAAAAGACCTCACTCATGAGCTCTGTACCTCTAGTCAAGAGCTGGCCCTCACACTGTGGACCAGACAGCTAAAGGGAGAGCTGCTGGGCAAGACAAGACTCCTGACGGCAAGAACAAATGCAGATTCTCTGGCAACCTGATGGCTGCTTAGTGGGCTAGGAGAAGGCCCCTTTGGGGTCCTATCCTCAGGTCCTGGTTCAGTGCCATTCTGGTGAGTTGGTAGCCACTCACCTCTGCACTTGATTTTTGCTGGCAAATGAACCAAGGCATGAACGGACACAAAGCCTTTGATACAAAGAGGCTGGTCCGAAGTGTTGGTAAAGAGGGTAGAGGAAGTTAACAGTGCAGTTACTGTATTACGTGAGTTCAAGGCAGAAAAAGTGAGCCAGGTTCTCCAGCAGTTACCTATGATCCATCAGTGATGCCTCTGCTAGATGTTACAGCTACAGACCAGGTAGTAAGAAAGACTTTAATGGCTTTTCTAGATTATTTGAAGAATACATACGTTCTCATAGTTCCACTGTTGCCCAAGGCTAAAGAACACAAACCTGAACACTTCTTTTTGCAGTTATTCACACAGGAATCAATGAAAACACATTCACAAAGGCAGCACTTCTTGACCAAGAGAAGCTGAGTGACCTCTTACCTGTTGGAGAGCCTTGCTTAGACTGCAGTTCCATGTGGGCTCCATTGGTCCTTAATGAGAGAGTCTTTGTCCCTTGCTGTTTCTCTAGCTCCCCTGCAAGACAGACATATGGAAGTGACTGAGGAGGGGGATAGAGGGAAGGACATCAGCATGTTGAAGGAGCAATATGGGAAGTCAGCAAGGAAAATTAACACAAGAAAAATGACAACAGAGTGTCAAGAAGGAAAGGATAGAGAAACAGCCAAGAAAAACAGAAACTGGACAGGACTTGACATGTGGAGGAACTTACAGATCACCATATAACCTTCTAGGTATGACCTGCATTTATACAGAATAGGTTATTGCTGCACGGGAGGGGACCACTGATGCTGAACTACTCTGGCTCATCAGTTTACACATGGAGGCCATCAAAAGCTTGTGGATATCTAATCTGTGTAAGACAGGCCACAGAGGGTCATGGTTCAGTCTGCTTCTCCCCAGGACATTCCTGGAGTGAAGGACAACCCTGCTAAGGCTACCATACCTGTCTTGTACTTCTTAGCTAACTACAGATCATATTTGCATGGTCTAAAGACTATGGGATGTAGAAAAGTCTTTTGGGTCCACCAGTCAAAGCTTCGCTATTGCGGGCCACTGTATCATACACTCTGTTTCATAAGCATCACAAGTAGATAAGTTCTTTTCATTTCTCCTGCTGGTGGGTGGTCACAGAGCCTGATTGCATTTTCACTCTACCGGTGAACACAAGAATAATCCTATGCAGACTTGCCTACTCATCCTCTTTC
>NW_010400824.1:26927-31241 GCF_000710305.1 Buceros rhinoceros silvestris | reverse complement strand
TATGTTCCTGAAGGACCCATTTCCTTGACCCTTTCTCCCTTGTAGACACATGCAGTGTGATGGCACTGGAGAGTGAATTGTATTAGAGGCACTTACATTCAATTCGTATCTGCTCCAGCTCTGTCACTTCTGCTATTGACTCTTTCAGATCTTCCACAAACTTCTGCATTTCCTCAGCACCCAGAGCACAGAAATGTAGTACCTGTTTCTTCTCTGACCCCGAAACTGGAGTCAACAGTGTGATTCCATGGGGGTAATCTGTAAAGAAGATGTGCCAACAAAATAAAGAGGCGTTAGGCATTCTTGCTGGAGTAGTTGTCTGCGTTGGTACCTGTGCAAGAAAGCGAGCTTCCAATGTGCATCCAAAGGAATGGCACACCTAGAGTTTGTCACACTGCAAACTGTGGGAACCTGAAGCATTGAAGCACTCCAAGGAAACAGAATGCCCAAGCTGCAAGTGCAAGGCAAGTGCTGTCAGCACTGCAGTACTGCCAAACCCACAAAACTCTACCTCTTAGTCACATTTAGTGCAAGATTGGCTCTGGGAACCTGAGCACAGAGGCAGGCCTGTAAAGTCCTTCTGAATTGGTAGAGGAATGAAAAAAACAATGGTAAAGAGAAAGACACGGGTTTGTATGTCTCTGCTTAGTACAACCCAGCAGCCAAAACACACGTCAATGTAAATGAAATTACATGTCCAGAGAGTGAAAATATCACAGCAAAAGGTCTTGAGTTTTAAGGATCAGGTTGGGTGCAGGGAGGTGGTGGCTGGAGATTCAGTCGACAGAAGCAGGGGAAGGAGAGTGAGGAGAACTTGCTATGCTTGTGACTGGACTTTCTCTACCTTTTGCTCAATGGCCAGTGGTTTCAATCTCTTTTCTCCTTCCCTCTTACCTTTCTCTACATTTAATTTCTCTCCTCCCCTGCCCTGCTTTTTCTTATCCTCCTCTGCAGGAGCATCTGCCTGCCTTCCTCACCCTCTTCCTTTGCCAAACTTTACCAAACGAGTCAAAGGACCAACCCTCTATTTGCTGCCAGCCCTCAGCTCTGCCCATTTGTGTCCCAGGCCCCTTTTCCCACCCTGTTTCTGTCTCATCTGTTGATATCACAAGCTCTTCAGAACATCTGTTTTTCTGCCTCTGCAGGGGATACGCAACAGGATGCCTTTGCCAGAAGATCTTGGGGATTCTCAGGATAGTCACGATACTCCTGAAAGCCGATCCCAGCTCTGACAGTGTCTCCTGGGGATGCTCAGGTATGAATGGCTCTTTTGTACATACAGGGTGTGAAAGTCTCTGCATGCTGCAGAAGGTAGGGTGTTGAGAGCTGCCAATAGGGTAGAGAGAGGATGAAAAAAATTTAATAGAGCCACAGTGCTGCTGCTGCTAGAGTCTTCCTTTCTTGTGGCACCTTCTGCAGGTGCTCACAAAAACTCCAGTGGGCATCAACCACGCTTGCCTGGGGCTGCTGTGCAGACCCTCTGCCTGCGCCAGCAGGAAGCCTGCCTGTTTCTGGAATTCCTCCACTGCACAGCCAGCCTCAATCATGACACATCATGGCTCTTTTCCCAGACCATCAAGGTCAGGCTGACTGGGGCTGGCCTCTTGCCATCTTTGGTGGGTGCTGTTCCAAAGATGCTCTGCTTCTGACTTGGGAAGCTTTCAGCTTTCAGCACAGCATGGCACAGTGCAGAGGCACAGTGGCAGCATCAACTGAGCCTTTATCAATTGCAAAGGAAGAAGCGGGAGTTGTGACTTCGGGTGTGAGGGGAGAGGGATTAAAGCTGGCAGCAAAAGTTTTGTTAAAGAGGTTCTTCACCTACAACGGGCTCCTGAGAGCTCAGTGAGATGTATCTGGGGATTGATTCCCTCATTCCTCCCCACTAGTGCTCTTCCTGCTACCATGACAAGCCAGATCCTTCAATGGGCTTAAGTTCAACTCTTTTGCAAGTGCTTAGACCTGGTGAGAGGTACCAAGAGCCTCTTCTCATCACACTGTATTTGCACAGAGATCCATCTCCTCAGGACCAAGTCTCAGTTTTCTCTCTTCTGCTTTTAATCCTGGTGGAATCTCTCTTCTGATGCAAACTGACACTGGGTGACACAGCCTCCTCCCTCCTCCTTTTCCCTGCCAACCCACCTCCAGGCAACCAAGGAACAATGGACTTACATTCATTCTCAAAGAGATGGAACTGCATCCCTAGCAGGCCAACCGATTTGCAAAATGTGTAGGTTGAGGAGCTTTTCTTCTTGGGGCAAAGCTTGAGGATCTGTTGGAAGAAGAGATACATCATCGGGCAGAGTGCTGGGGAACAGTGAGACAAGAACAATGGAACTGTTCAAGCAAAAAAGATTTTTGCAAGCCATTAATTGTACATGGGAGTAATA
The DNA here is from genome assembly GCF_000710305.1 of Buceros rhinoceros silvestris. Taxonomy (NCBI): domain Eukaryota; kingdom Metazoa; phylum Chordata; class Aves; order Bucerotiformes; family Bucerotidae; genus Buceros; species Buceros rhinoceros. The sequence goes on along the minus strand of NW_010400824.1, from coordinate 28,854 downwards.
CCTTGCCCAGAAAGCTGCCTGGCATGCTGGACTTGTAACAGCTTCTGAAATTCTGTTTGCATAGCCCTGAGGCCCACTCAGCTCTCTGCCTCCCAGGGGTGCTGGCTCTTTGATTGCACATTTCTGACTCTGTAAGGGTAATTCTCTTCACCAAGGGCCAGATCAAAAGGTGAAGGAAAGCCTGTCAGAAATACCTTGGAACTGGGAACAAGAGTATATGTGAATGCTGCACCACCCTCACTCCCTCAGCACTTATGGATTTGATTTATCCCATGGAGTAGAGGGATAGGAAGGAGCAGACCCTCTCCCCAGGTTCACAACTGTACAAATGGATGCAGAGGAATAGGTGGGGAAAGCTCTCTTGTCCTCTGCTTCTACAAAAGAGTTTGGTTTTAGCCTCACATTTGCAACATTTGCAGTTTCATTTTGCCAATAAATTCAGCAGAACTTCCATCTTATTTGGTATCCTCCCAGTCTCAGGGTACCTCTGCCCTCCCTTGTACTTGTCTGAACTCAGTTGTAAGGCTTCTGGGGCAGGACACTTTTAAAAGTACTATCACAGAATGATAGAATGTTAGAATGATAGAATCATAGAAGTGTTTGTGTTGGAAAGGACCTTAAAGGTCATCTCGTTCCAAGCCCCCTGCCATGAGTAAGGACACCTTCCACTAAACCAGGTTGCTCAAAGCCTTATCCAACCTGGCCTTGGACACTATATATATTTGGGGCTCCAGTAAGTAATACTTACCCTCCTACAGCCTTTGCAATGTTTGAAGGCGGTGGTTTTAAACTGTCTGGCAGGAAAGATTTAAAGAGCTTGATAGGGCTCAGTCTACTATCGTACAAACAGACAAATAAATTAATCTCCCTTTCATGAAATGAACCTCCCTGCTGGCAAAGGCATGAGAAAGAGCAATGACATTGCTTGGATGGCTGTGGGATGTGACAGTTTGTTTTTTCAAGGGTTCTAGGAGTTTTACATTTGGAAGGTTTTTAACAGTGAAGGATCCAGAGCTGTGTTTTACCGTGTTGATGGACCAGGAGATGCTCTGTCTTTGGGCTGAGGGGGGTGAGTGGGGGAGCAGGAAATGGGTGTTGTGGACGGGTCTTAGATTTCCTTATAGAAATCAGGGCGAGTTTTATCATTGCAGTGCCTAATTGCCAGAGCACACTTACCACCAGCAGGTCATTGAAAAGAAAAACTTCCCTCTGGTGAGCTGCCTGCTTCTGCACTTTGTTCACGTCAGTCACTTCGTACAAGCGGCTGCAGCAGACCAGCCGGCGGTGGGGCACAGACAGAACCTGCAGAAGACCCATAAAAGCATGCAGAGGCTGAGGGATGTGCCACTCTGGGTTTTCCCCAACCTCAGCCTGCACAACCCTGCCTAGTGACAGTAGTGTGAGCCAATTCTGACCACTCTTGCCCACTCAAATCGTCTCCTCACCATTGCTTTTCCTGCTGGTGCAATAGCAGAGAGAGCTATACCTTTCTCATCTGGATAAATCAGAGGAGTGGGACAGGCTCCAGGCAACCCTCTCGCTCACACATCCTACCTTCATATACCTCCAGGTTCCAACTAATGGGTGACTCCTCATCCTCTCTCACCACACTGGACATCTGCAGGTTTCCTGAGCTTTGAGAAATTATTTTACTCATTTTGGATAAATAGTATGTATGTTTTTGCGTTACAGGTTGATTACTGCTAAAGAAGCTGTCTTTGCATTTGGGGGTCTCTTAACACCAGCAATCCTTAGGGAACTCATTAGAGACAGACGGGTGAAATTGTTTTCTATCACTTTGCCTTCTGCTTCCTACACCCTCACAAGGCATGGAAGTTTGAAATGCTGCAGAGCTATCGCTGGAGCACTGGCAGGCAGGGCCTGCACTGGCAGGCAGGGCCTGCCATGAGATTATTTGGGCAAAAGT
>NW_010400824.1:22928-26873 GCF_000710305.1 Buceros rhinoceros silvestris | reverse complement strand
CTGGCAGGCAGGACCTGCCATGAGATTATTGGGCAAACAGTTACCACACCAGATACTGTAAACTCTGGCCAAGGAGATTCCCCCAAAATTAGGAAAGAATGAGATAGCAAAGATGAAAGTGTTTGGAGAAAAAGGATTAAATTCATCAAGGCAAGCAAGGAAAGTATTACAGAAGCGGAGTAGGGAAATAGAGGAAAAATGCAGAAAAGAGGGTAGTGAGGGAGGTGGGGGTGAGTGGGATGAGTGGGTACCAGCAAGGTTACGGGTACTCACTGTTTTCATTCCAACTATGGACTTTTCCACTTTGGTAACATAAGTCACGTGATCTTCATTGGATTTTAGCTCTTTCTGCTGGATCCTCTCGTAGATACCCACCACCAGCTCCCGTGGGATGTCAGCACCATCGTCCACCCCTGCCAAACAGAGAAAATGTTGGGCAGGCTAGGCAGGCAGGAAAGGAAAGGGAAGAACCGGTGGCCCCTGACAGGCAACTACTGCCTCTGCACTGCGCAATGCTGAGAAGATTGAAGGGAAGTAGCAATCCTTTGCTTTAGGCTATCTTCTTTCTTGCTCTAACACACTTGATGCACCATCAGGAGAAACTGACATCTCCAATGCCAATGCAGAAGATTTCATTATTCCATTGCTCTGCATGGTGGCTCCTTTCCATATGTTCCCTAAGGTTTTATAGCCACAATTTCACATTCATATATCTTGGGCCACTCAGCAGCAACCCCTGCATTGATTTCGTATCATCAGAAGTGCTAGATGTGGAAGAGATCTATGACGGGATTCAGCAGCTCCTCCTGCCAGTGCAAGCATCAGCTTTCCTGTTTGCTTGGTGGCCTTCACCTTTTTCCTTCTGTGATGTCTCCTACGAGTAATACTTTCCTGTTACTCTGTCTCTGATGTCTCTGTCTTGGCCCTGCCCCTTTTCCTCTTTTACATCTCCTTAGATAACTCTCCAAATTTTGCTGTCTGGCCCTTGGAAAGCATGGCAGAGAAGTTTTCTTTCACCCTTCCCTGAGCCAAACACCACAAATTAAACTGCAAGTCTTTCCTCTGAATTGAATTCCTTCAGTCATTTTATATTTATTTTCTCAGCTTTCCCTCCAGCAATGGTCTCTGGTCTGAGATGTACTACCCTGAGTGATGCAGGTGACGAACTGCTGGGAACGGAGTGGCATTGTCATCTCCTGGCTCCCTCATCTATGCCCTGGCAAATCAAGCCTGAATGTCTTTTTTCAAACACAGGCTTGTGAAGCTACTGACCTGGGCATTGGCCTGCAGAGGTGTCAGGAATGAAGTGTCTCCCCTTGTCTATTGTGGGGTGACATTCACTCATTCTAGTGAGTTGTGGTGTGTTACACACTGGAGGTGAGACACCCTCAGCTGGCTGAATTCACTGTGATGTGAATCAGCCGATTTTCAAGCAACTCTAAGAACAAGTTAACATAAAAAAATCTTTTGAGTTAGGGCTATCAGGGGATGACGGCAGGTACCAGTCCCATTCAATATCTCAGCAAATATAAGAGGGCTTCAGTGTCACATTACACCAGTCTGAAGTGGATAACACAGTGGATGTCAAATTAAGGAAGGTGTGGGAGGCTGAGACAACACTTTCTGAACAGCAGTCAGGACAAAGAAACAACAAGTCAAAGGAACCCACCAAAATTCAAAATCTAGACAGAGCTTTACACTGGAAAAACTTGGAGGGAGCTTCATCTGAATTGCAGATGTGCAGTAAGAAACACTTGGAAGATGGCTGACCTGGGGTGACCTAGGAGTGAACACGGCTGGGAAATTAGACAATAATTTGTCTAGACATGATGTCAAAAAGGCCAAACAATACTAAGCTGCATTAGCAGATCTGAAAATAAAGAGGAGGCAGTGGTTCTATATGTGACTATGTTGCGACCACATCTGAAAAAGTGCTTTTAGCAACCTGTTACCAACACAGCAAGGACTGACCTTGAAAAGAGAGGAAAATTGATTCTGGGAACTGATGTATCAGAAATTGTAAAAAGGTAATATATGCATGAACTCTGTCACTCCTACAGTTACTATAAGTAATTGCAAGCAATTAAGAGGGGGAAGATTTAGCCTGAACAGAAAGAAAACGTGTTCATATATTCAAAGCAGTAAGGAGGGAAAGGGCCTGTTTAGCACAATCCAGCCAAGTCTAAGAAGGATGGAGCTGAACAATAGGAAAATGTAATAGAACGGACTGCTCCCAAGTAGTGAGATCTATTAAAACACGAAACCATCTCTCAAAGAAAATCATTGGTTTCTGAGAAGACTGGACAGCTTTCTGCAGAAGACAAAGCTTAGATTTTCCCCTTCTGAAGCATCCTAGAAGACACCTCAAATGGCCCTCTATGTCTGAGTCACAGGGAGCAGCAGCAGCAGCCCTTGAGAAAGGCGTCTCCACTAGGGTTTTTTTGCCTTTACCTAGGCAGAATTTAGAGCAGCAAGAGGGCAAAAAATTAAAAAAACAGGACCCTCACCTCTCAGATTGCGAATGAAGTCCTCCAGCATCATCTTCCTGTCAGGCTTGATGTTGGGACTGTACATGTCCGTATTGAGGAGGATTATTGCAAAGGCCAAGATGAAGATGGTGTCCGGGTTGTGAAATTGCTGGACCACATCTGGGTTACACATGCAGTACCTCTGGCTGCAGCAGGAGGGATGCACACACTTAACATGGGACATGGGAGTCCTCTGCTCCAGGATGGCAATGGCTTCATCACAAGCAGATCAAATTACTCCTTTCATTCCACCCCTCACACAAAACTGAAGGAATTAACTACTCTCTGAAGGCAAATTTACCCACCAGTGGCTGAAGTAGGTCACTGAAACTTCAGCCTCTTGTCCTCAGGAACCAAAAGAGCAAGTGAGACTAGAGAGGACTACTCAGGCTGGTGTCTCTATGTAAGGGTAATATAGGAGGTGTCTACTCCAGCCTGCCTTGTTTAAGGCAAACCACTCTGCTGGAGGCACCAAGAGAGCAGCTCAGCACCCTGCAAACCCCAGTGGTGCTCTTCCTGTGAGTCACCAATGAACAGGGAGTCCGTTGCTGGCAGACATTCAGGACTGGCCTCACTCTGACCCTTTGTGCCCTTCATGCCACTGAACATCTGAAAAGGTCGTGGTTCTGCCACAGCAGTGGTACAGAGGACTCCACGCTTCAGAAGCCCCTCCATGATCACCCTCTTTAGAAGGGAGGTCCCTGGCCATTCACTCCATGGCTGTTGCATGTTTTCTGCCTTGGTTGCGTTCTCTGCTTCTAGCACCTGGTTGCAGCGGTAGAGCTGCAGGGCTCATTTTCTTACCTGAAAGCCTCAATTAGCCGCTCAACCTTCTGCGCCTCCCCCTGCACACGGATGTGGGCCTGGAATTTCCGCAGGGCTTCATCCAGCTCCATGCCTGAGAAATCCATTTCGTCCACCACGCAGCTGTGGGAAGGGGACACAGCCTTCATCAGCACCTCCTCCGAAAGAAGACACCAGGCAGGCTTCTTCACTGCGGTGCCAAGGTTCAGTCCCAAAGGGAAATACCATGGGAGAGGCCTGAGATATCACTACGGCTGCCCGGATCATACTTAAAATGGGCAGTAATTTCAGACAAGTGATTCCTGCATTCTACAGCAGGTGAGAAATTCTTGTGCCTAACCCTATACACACATACATATGTGTGTGTATACACCATCATATACATATCGATCATATATCCTATCCTATCATATCCTACATCATATATCATATCATATAATATACAGCACATATATTTACATATTTATATACAGATAAAGTATATATATATTTTAATATTCATCTCTATCTATAAAAATACAGATATCTAGACATTTATATCATCACAAATATTTAGACACCTACATCAATACCAGTATCAATACAGATATAGATTCACCTATTTCTGTCTTTC
>NW_010400824.1:0-22857 GCF_000710305.1 Buceros rhinoceros silvestris | reverse complement strand
CTTTCCCTATGATCTGGTAATCAATCCTTCACACACTGTTCATTCCTCCCTCCCTCTCAGTACATGCACCTTCTCACTACCCACTTATCCATTCACCTCTTATCTCCATTCACTGGGCTGTTCCCGCGTTTGTCCTCTCCTCACGTTCCATTCTGTCCAGAACACATCCCCATTTGCAACCTGTACCTTCTTCACCACTCTTGACTCCCAATCAACTGCAGAAGCAACAGCATTCACTATGTCTTTAAACACCAGAGTCATCTCAGATAAAATAGGAAATGGAAGCCATTGTACAGGAATAACATTGCAACATCAGCTGGCTTGTGAAATCAAGGCTGGGTAAAACTCTGCCCATGTAGTCAAACACCAAGTCTTCAACTGATTCCCCTACTCATTTCTACTCACACAATTCTACTCATCCACACAACCTTTCCATTTCCGTCACGCTTTAGTGCCACGCTTCCCTGTCATCTGCTGGAAATCCTTCACCTCATACATCTGGTATCACTTTTTCTTTCACAGTGATGTTTTGCACACTGGTAATTCATAGCCAGTTTAGATACTCGAAGAAGGCGATGCTGCCTCTCTTGTTTTCCAGTAAAGCGTTCTCGGCTAATAAAAGTTGTACTGAGTCTCCAAAACATACTACTACAGTCCTTGCTGTCTGTGTGAGTCAGTATTCTTATTGTTACAGCATGATATTTTGGTCATTTGCAATGTCAACACCTTTCCCACAGGGCTTCAGCCCATTTCATTAGCACATTCCTGCCTTTTGTGTCCAAGTCATTACTGCAAGCATTAATCAAAAGACTAGACTCAAAAAATTCTGCTCATAACCTCCCTTAGGCCCAGCTTCCTATTTCAGCAGAGTATGTAGGCACTAATGTCTGCATCAGCCAATTCTCTCCCCCATTTATGATTCCTCTGCTAATTCCTCTCTCTTTTACACTCAACTAACAATTTCTCATGTCAAATGTTTTGCTGAAGTCTAGAATTACATTCTGCATGTCCCTTGTCTAGAAAACCAGTTATTTAAACAAAGACATTGAATTAATCTACTCTCCCCTGGTTTTGCTATGTACCATTTACCCTCCTGTCTGCCATTATTCTTTCCCATAAATAAATTCTCAAAGCTGACATTCTGTCAGACCAAGAAATTCACAGGTTGCCAAAATCCCATTTTCTTTAAACCTTCCTTAGATACAAAGTTACTAATTTGCTAATCTTCAATCATGTGGCACCACCTTGACATCACAAGTATATTAAAAAATCAAGTACTTCCTATTTTCTGCTTCTACGTACCTTGGATGCTAGTTCTATCTTCCTTTCCCCTTCCCTCCCCACGCCCACCCCCTTTATTTCATCCTCTGTCTTGTGTTCAGTTTGCTTTCTCATGTTGTAAATGATAAAACTGACCTCAAACTTAAGGTTAGGTGGAAATTTTCCCCAAGATCATTTGTCTGGAACTGTATGAGGAGTGCTACAGGGAAAATAAAGGGGGAGGGGATTAGCTCTCTTCTGGTTCCTTCCATTTCCTAGGACATCATCTCTAAGCATGCAGAGGAAAAGAAAATTATCGGGAGTGGTCAGCATGGATTCACCAAGGGGAAATCATGCTTGACCAATCTGACAGCCTTCTGTGATGACATGACTGGCTGGGTAGATGAGGGGACAGCAGTGGATGTTGAATGTTGTTAACCTCTGCTTTATCAAGACTTTTGACACTGTCTCCCATAACATCCTCATAGAGAAGCTCAGGAAGTGTGGATTGAATGAGGGGTCTGTACTGGGTCCAGTTGTGTTCAATACATTAATCACTGGATGAAGGGATGGAGTGTACCCTCAGCAAGTTTTCTGATAATACAAAACTGTGAAGAGTTGCTGACACACCAGAGGGCTGTGCTGCCATTCAGCGAGACCCTCAGGCTTGAAAGTTGGGCAGAGGGGAACCTAATGAAGTTCAACAAGGGTAAAAGTAAGGTCGTACACCTGAGGAGGCACCAGTACAGGTTAGGGGTTGACCTGCTGGAAAGCAGCTCTGTGGAGAAGGACATGGGAGTCTTGGTAGAAAACAAGTTAATCATGATCCAGCAGTGTGTCCTTGTGGCCAAGAAGGCCAGTGGTATCCTGGGGTGTGTGAAGCAGAGTGTGACCAGCAGGTCCAGGGAGGTTCTCCTCCTCCTCTACTCTACCCTGATGAGGTTACATGTGGAGTACTGTGTCCTGTTCTGGGCTCCCCAGTTCACGAAAGACAAGGAACTACTGGGCTACAGCAAAGGGCTACAAAGATGATTAGGGGACTGCAGCATCTCACTTATGAGGAAAGGGTAAGAGACTGGGTCTGTTTAGCCCGGAGAAGAGAAGGCTGAGAGGGGATCTTACCAATACTTATGTATATATAAATGGTGGGTGTCAAGAGGATGGGGCCAGACTCTTACTGGTGGTGCCCAGTGACAGGACAAGGGACAACAGGCACAAACTGGAACACAGGAAGTTCCATCTGAATATGAGGAAAAACTTCTTTACTTTGAGGGTGGCAGAACATGGAACAGGCTGCCCAGAGCGGTGGCGGAGTCTCATTCTCTGGAGATATTAAAAACCCACATGGACACAATCCTGTGCAACCTGCTCCAGGTGAACTTGCTTTAGCAGGGGAGTTGGACTAGATGATCTCCAGAGGACCCTTCCAACACCTACCATTCTGTGATTATCTGGAAAATTTTACCAAACAAACCTCTGCTAATAAAGGGACGTGCTGTCATCAGTTTTCTTTTTCTTCCTTTATGTGATAAACCTGAGATGTGTCTTCTGGTCTTTTCTATAGTGCTGCAGTTTTCTCCACTCCCTTACTGATTCAGGAGTTAAGATATCATTGCTTAACTGGGATAACACCCACAGAATAACTTACCAAGAGCTGTGGCTGAACATAGAGTGTTCAGTATCTTCTAAGGCTGGAATCATTACAACTTCAGCTAGAAAATGTGGGGTCTTTTCCTGTACCAACTCCATATAATCAAAATGTAGGAACAACTGGTGAGGAGCACGGGCAGAGAATCAATAGGGCTGCTCTCACGGGAAATCTTACATGAAATCTTTTTCTCCCTCTCCAAGAGGTGGACTGCAGGAACACTCACAAATGGTTTCTGGCAACAGTAAAAACTTCCTCCACTGCCTCTTTCCTTTGTTATTTTTATTTTTCTCATACTCACATGTCCCTTGGGTTAACATCAAGGCGTTCTGCTTCTTGGAATTTATCTTTGATAGTTAGAAAAGTTTGTCTCTGGTTAGTCATTATTGTGTTCACAGCTGCAACCACCTCTGCAGTTGGACTTTTGTTATTACTTTTTGATCGTTTTCGATGCAAGATGTTTCTCAGCGATGACCCCAATGATTTTGCTGTTTCTGTTTGATTCCAGACATATGAAAGCAGAGTCCTTGTTCACACCAGTGAGACCTGCTGAGGTCACCTAGTAACACCATTTCACCAGCATTAAATCATGCATCTTTCACTCTCTCCCTCATTGATCAATCCTTCCTCCTCCACACAGGCTGTTAGAGCACATTCTCCCCTTTGTGTACAAATCTCAAATAATAAAGCCAATGCCCTTGATACAGAAAGTCTCAAGTCTTTATTAGGACAAGAAGGACAAGGCAGCGGTTTATAGGTCCTTTCAAACTCAGACAGGCATTGCTACAGGAGTTCCTCTCAGCTTTCCCTTTGAGAATTTCTTTCATGGACTGACAGATGCAGGTTTACTTTGTAAATTCCAAGGCGAACTCCTGGGAGTCCCTTCCATTTGTCTCTCAGCCCCAAGAACGGTGGCTTCTGTCCTTCTTCCTGAGAAAAGTTGACCAGGCAGAAAGGACAGGTTAGGAAGAAAGTTTGACTCAAGCAAAGTCATCCTGAGCTTGCATTTTATTTATCTGACAAAGCCTGTGCCAAAGGCCTGAGGAATATCTCCTAGAGGAGCCATCAGGCATGCTCCTGTTTTCTGCTGCTAGGCAGACAGAAAAATCATAGTTGTGTGATATTTTTGGTGAGCAAATTTGAGACAGCAAAGTTCATTCAAAGCGCCGAAGAGCATTCTTCCATGGGGCTGCCATTTTCCTGCTCCTCTTCTAGGTGGCTACAATTTTTGCTGCCTTGCTTGACCTCACATTCCTGTAAACACCTATTAATTCACTGCAGTGCGTTGTTAGAGCTCTCCTGAAAAACAAAGTACCTTTCATTTGTGAAACCAGGGCAAGGAGGTCTTTTCTTTCCAAGGCTGAGACCCTTGAAGCTCACATAGGATATCTTGACAAGTGTACTGCAAAAAGTACTTTTATCTTGTCAGCCTCCAGAGATGCAATGTAAAAGGAAGCGTAATCGCTTGAGAGGCTTGTCTATTCCCAGAAATGGATTTGCCACTGTAAGAGTCAAAGGTTGGGTTGAGAGTGAATAACTCTCTGCATCCAAGGAATAAACCAGCAGCTTATGTTCATGTGCCAAAACCAGTGCTGAGTTCATTTTTCCACAAACAGCAGAACACCTGTGAGATGCCTATCCCAGGACCACCAGGAAGCCTGAAGGATAATGAAGCAGGGGCAGAGTAATCACCTTATAAAAAATCCTCCTCTTTCAACTCTTTCCTCACCACAGACTTGCAAGGAATCACATGAATTGAGCTTGCAGTGCATCCAGCGATGCATTTAAGCCAGTACCCGCAGGGATAGGGCTTTGAAGGTTTGGATCATGTTGATGTAGTGAGCAGGAAAAGTGCCGACACCCTGCCTCGTAAATAAGGTGGTAGAGTTTGAGGTCTCTTGTGCCACCTGTACACATGGGGAGCTTGGTCTGTCCTGCAGCACTCAGCAGACAGGCACCTCACAGCTGCAGAGAGTTGCATGCCAAGTGACAGGACCAAAGGGTAGGCTCCTAGCTCGATCATTTTGCTCAGCCCTGTGCCTTACAGGCTGCAGGGCATAGACCCCCAAAAGAGGATGGACATACTGGCATCACAGTTGTGAAGATTTTAGTGTGGGGCTAAGCATGGCAATAAAGCCTTGTGGCGAAAGGGTTCAGTGAAGGCAGGAAGCAGCTGTATCGTGTGGGGCTGGGATATGCCCACCCAAGCATAATGACCTATTTTCCAGCTTTTCCACTCAGGTGACAATGCAGCAGGAGCTGGGCTGCAACTAAAAGAGTCTGTAATGAACCTGCAGCCCACACTCAGGGAGGGGGCAAGGGGGAAGGCAGCCAGGTGGAAAGTTTAAAACCATGAGGCACAAAGATATTAATAAAAAACATCCCTCTTCTCAGCTCCTCTAACTCTACAAGCTTTCTGAAGATGAATCAGGCTTAAGGTGGACTGCAGAGGAAGTGTTCAGCTCCTTGGGAAAAGTCTGCCCTGCACATGTTAACTGAGGCTCACAGAAAGAAGAGTGAGCAGTACTCACTGCTTCCTTGCACCAGCGTGCACAGTGTGTGCCCCAGTCCTGCCCTCCTTGTGCAAGGGTAGTCTTTACAGCAGAGAACATGGCCCACACCAGTCTTCCCTTTCTGGGAGATGCTGCGCTACATGTATTGCCTGTTTTTACCCTGGGACCGAGTCACACCTACATGCCCTCCCAAGGGCTGTTGGTAGCTCACATAGCTATTCACTGGGGCGGCCACTCCTTCCTAAGCAGAAAATTGCCTAGTCTACCATGCCTTGCACCAGAGCTGCCTCTCAAGGTGGAGAGCTGTTCCCACTCCAGGCACGTTGGCCATGCAGGGAAGGGTTCTGCCCAGCCTTCATCTTCCCCTCCAAAGAACATTGGGAACCCTTGTCTCCCAAGGGACAAGGGAGAACACTGTTTCCCTGGGCACCTAGGCAGGTTCAAGCTGCACTTCAGCCTTTGCAAGCCTGTCATGGGGAAAGCTGCTCTTGTTCACAAGTCTGATCTGTGCCACAGCTCTGTTTGCAGCAGGCGGTCAGAACTGCCTAACGCGTTCTTCTCTCTGTCCTGTTTCCATCACATCAGTAGCTACTGCTCCACAGCACAAGACACAGCACTGTGCTGTTTGAACCCTCCTGTCATGCAAGTCCCCTATGGATCCTCCATAATGTCCCCAGTGAGAAGGGGAAAAGAAGGCAAGTTTGGGCTAGACCGTCAATTTCACGCTGCCAGTCCAAGAGGAATCTAATATTTCTTCGAGAGACAGCCTCTTTGCTGGGCTTCCAGCTTTGCACTTACACTCCTAAGAACAGCTTTTTCTCTCCTTGACTTCCCATGAGAGAAAGAGAAGACAATACGTGCTTGACAGACAAGAGAGCTGCTCACCCACAGGAAGAGTGTGTCTAACAGCAACTTACAGTCTAACAACAACCAGCCCCCGACTCAGCACAATGTCTCCTCTGCTGAATCCCTGCCCGTTTCTCCTCTGACAGCAAATGCACCAGGACAGACACTTCTGCAATTTCAAGACCCACAACCTCAACACAAACCATCCAGTACCAGCAGCACAGCCGACTCCATTCATGTCATCACTCACATTATCTTGTTCATGAATGAACTATAAATGGAAGCAACTCCTGAGTCAGAAACAGGTGGAGGGGAAAAACGAACTAAAGGGAAGTATGAATGAAGAACAAAAGTGACAAATAAGTGCACAGAAAGAAATAAACAATACATCTGAGCATGTAATACAAAAGAAAGGAATGAAGAAAGGATGCAAGAATGATTATGCATCTCATATTAAAAATACGTGTTAATGCCTCACACCTGATTTTTTCAAAGCAACAAAGACATTTTTCTGCAGTACTTGCTGAGTAGATGTGATAAAAACTGCTCAGTACCAGATCAGTGTTTTAATGGCCCAGGCTACTTCTCTACAGCTGTATTCCCTGGACTGGTAGACATCAAAACCCTGGGGTAGGTCCCCAGGGACTCCTCCCAGCTGGCTGCAGGGCAGGTTGTGGAAGCAGATTCCCAGGAGAAGAGGTTGGATCTTACTGTGGGATGCTGGATCACAGTGAGTGGCTGTTACTGTGAGATGCTCAGAACTGGTTACAGATGGGATTTCTCCACTGTAACATCAAATGCCAAAAAGCCAGCCTAAACTAGCACATTGAGAAAAACAACATTCTTGAGAGACCTGTGTGTCTCTGTTGACTACAGGAATTCATAAATTTATAAAAGGCACTAAACTTGGTGCTGGATAATAACAGGTGAGATAAATCCTGTTTTTAAAGACTGAAGCCTTTTCTGCAAGAGAAAATGACATATTGCATCTCCCTAAACAGGCAGGCCTGAGCAGTTAAGTTTTATCAAAGGATGTGTGCCAATTATAGTCAGATACCACTTTCTCCCTTGCTCCTCTGGCTAGCATGTATAATTACTTGAGCGTTATCCAGACAAAGGTTGAAAGACGAAGTAGGAATATGGAAGGAACAATGTAATTTCAGGGGTTTTAGGCACTGGGCATGCAGGTGTGGGAAGGCGAAACAGCCCACCAAAGTGCTCAAGCCTCATATTATGTTTACTCTCACTCAACCCCCTGCCCACATGCCTAAGAGGCTTTGCAACTAGCATGGCATTTCTCAGGAGTTTTGCATTTACTAGGAGGGCAGTAAAGAGGGATCATCTTCACAGTGCCAAATGCCACTGCACGCTCCCAAGCTCTGTTGCCTGACCCCAGGAACAGGCAGTGGTTGGCTTGTTTGTCAACCAGCATAGCTTCAATACTTATGGAAGCCGAGAGAAGTTTGCAGAGTATAGACTTATGGGTGGACTTATAGCTGAGTCTGGAGTTTGTAACCTAGGCAGATTTGCCCTGCCTTCAAATGCATGAGGGAGGCTGACACTTTTGCAGATGTTTAAAAAGTTGTCCTATTATTTATTCATGCAGTTGAGTTAATTCAACCTGGCTACAACAGAAACAATACACAATTCTAACATAAGTTTTCACATTGAGCGGAAGTTAAACTAACACAGCAGGTAGCATCAATAATTGAAATTGCTTTTGGACCAGGAAGGCTTCAGGGCCAGGTCTGGGATGTGAAAGAGCAGACATCTCCCCCTGCGCACAGACTTGCTCACTGCAGGTGGCCAAAGCCTGTCCAAGAAGCCCTGCCTGCTCATGGCCACCCTGCCTGGGCACTTAAGCTTGCTGGGACTAGCACTGCCGGTTCTTCTTCTGCCCACTTGGGCCACAAAAATGAGAAGCTACTGTAGGAGCTATCCTGCCTGCCATGTGCTCTTCGAGGAGTGTCGTGTATCCTAATACTGGCTTGCTAACTGTGGGTAGATGTGGGGAATGTAGAAAGCCCTTGCAGAGTCCATTCTCCCAAGCTGTGCCAGTGTTCCTGAGCTAGTCTGACTGGAGTTGGATGGGGAATGAGAACCAGATTAGGTCTTAGTTCTAAAATTCCAAAGGGTCTTTGAGCTGCCTCTTGTTCCCCCATGATTAGCTCAGAAGTTGTGATTAGCCCTTGAGCTACAGTGCACTGGAAATGTTAACACACTATACTACACTGCCAGCCCTCTTCTTCCTGCAGCATGGATAGGAAAAATATCCAGGATGACAATCCTGGGCCAGAATTTCTGCTGGCAATGCCTTGTTTCCATGCATGTCACACTGCTGGCTATGCAGCAACTGCCCAGCCAGCTCTCACAAGCAGATGATGAAAATTTGCTTGCAAAAACCACCAGCCATTGCTATCCCCAAGCTCAGAAATGACACAGTAAGAAAGTGTCTGCAAACAACACAGCTACAACCAGCTGAATATGTGTGGTTCTACAATCCTCTTTTAGAACATTTTGTATATATTTTATGTCTATTTTTATTTTGCCTTTAAGGAAGACAAATCAGCCATTTAATGTGAGGAGGGGATGGCAGCACACATTTTAGTGCAAGAACATCATCTGTTGTTGGAAGACATCAGACACACTGGTTTGAACCCTGAATTAAGACTCCGTTGCTTAATACATGTCCGTGTACACAGAGTCTATGTCCAAGTTATGTCCATGCACCCACTGCTTCAACAACTCAGTTCCCATCATTGAATTTTGCTTTCTACAACTGTAAATAGGATGGCAGGGTCATTCTTTCACTGAACGTTTGGACTGCTATGTTAAGAGGTGCAGTGGAAACTATGAGCAATGAGTATGATGGAGTAGGGTCAGCTACTTTAACAGCCCTCCCGCAATATGCAGAGATGAGACAGGCAACCACAACACAGCAGCTCCGAGATATTGAGGCTGGGAAGCAGACACCAAGCTTTGCAATAACGACCATTCCCAGGAGAGTTTGCAGTCACATGTGAGGCAGAAGAACACGGTCATTTGAAGGGATGTTGCCAAATTCAGGACTGCAAGGAAGCGCCAGCCTATTGCTATTGCAATATTTCCCTGTCTGTGCAGAGGCTAGGTTTGGACTTCAGCAGAATATCTGTCAAGGGAAGCAGCCCACACATTGCTTGCTGGAGAAAAAGAGACAATTACTTTAAATTGTAGCTCTCAGCATGAAAAGACTGGAGAGAACATGTGTCTTGTTGCTTGCCAAATCAATACAGCATATTAAAAAAAGAGCTGGACCAAAGGTCGGGAACCTGCAGCAATAAGCAGCAGCAATTGCAGGAGGAATGAATTTTGAAATTTAGGCCCAGATTTGACTCTCCAGCTGGCAATCCTCCAGTTTTTCCCTGCAGTAGAAGTTGCATTTGTATTGGATTTAGAGTTTCCATTTGGCCTGGTTCAAGAGAAACCACTGCAAAATTCAAGGGAGATAGAGAACACCTTGGAACACAGGAGAATATAATAAATGCTACAGTGCAAAGGACTTCCTGCCTAGAGGCAGTTCTCACTAAGAACTGTGCTTCTGCCTAATAAAAGAAAGACCCAGCTCAGTGCTAATCACCCCTTGAAATGGGTCTCTGAATGAGCTTGTTGCCCTCTGACTACACAGGTCACATCACCCTGCGAGGCAGTCCTCACCTTCACACTCTGGTGCAAACTCGCCTTGCTTTCACTGTAGCGGTTCTCAGGGTGAGAGAGGTGGTGTCCCCTGTTCCTGATGTCCCCTTTTCATCATAGACAGAGCTGTGCTTTCTCCTTGTCCCTCATCAAGGACCAAGCAGGAAACAAAGGCTCATCTCAGTTCTCCAGGCCTATCTTTGCAGAAAGCCTGTTATCTTGGACAATGATCAGAACAACAGTAAGGTGCTTAAGATACTTTTCTTCCCAAAACTTCAGACCCTGCTCCTGTGATGCTGGGGACTGACAAATTAGCAATAGTTACCATGTGGAAGGCAGAGCAACGGTCAGGTGCTGAGGGAGTATAGGTCTCAGGTATTCACAGGATTTTGCAGCCCAGATTGTAAGACTTGAAAGAGGAGAGAGGTGTAGGCTGAGAGACGCACAGCTTCTGTGACCAGGAGCAGGTCACAGTGAGAGAATTGAAGAGAACAACCCAGCAGCCACTGAACAGAAGTAGGGAGGAAACCTGAGATCTTGTTCAGAAGAGGGACAGCTCAGGCCGTTGGAGTTTTTGGAGTGTTCCTCATTGCTCTGTGACTGCAGTGGTAATGATAAACCCTTAGTAGCACGCTTCCTCGTGCAGGCTTCTTCATTATCACAAATAAGACCTATTCCCCTCTTACTATTCCTACAGTGCAGCTGGAAAAATTTAAAAGGCTACTCTTCTCAAAACTGGACAGGAAGAACCAGGTGTGGAGCCAGCGTTTGCTTCACCCTCCTGACCTCACAGCAAGGAGCTGCTATTTTTCCACCTCTACCTCTCTTAGTACTTCCCAGAAAGCATCAGAGGTGCTTTATAGGATGGAGTGAGACCCCAAGCACAGAGCTTCCCAGTCACAAAACCTCTCGGCATCACTAGTTCTACCACCTGACGGTGCTGATCTCCTGATAGATGGTCGCAGGTCATCTGAGGGGAGGCTAAAATGAAAGGGCTGCTGGTTTCAAAGAAGGAACACATTGCTGGGAAATGCATTGAGAGATGCCAGACAGGGAATGGAAATGGTGAAGTTCCAGCAGAGTGAGGATGGTAGGAACACATTGCTGGGAAATGCATTGAGAGATACCAGACAGGGAATGGAAATGGTGAAGTTCCTGCAGAGTGAGGATGGTGGGGCATGAAGGATGAGGTACTTGCTGTTGCAGCCAGGGGCAGAGTGGACTGGCAACTCCTTTACAGCGTAGGGAGGAGGGAAAAAGTTTTCCACACTTACTCCAGGACATCCCTGTTGAACTGCTTCTTGCTGTTGCCCAGGAACTCCCCAATCATCTGGCGGCTGAGGCCTTTCCGCTGGAGCAGGAAGTGTGCCACCCCAATGGGGGTATCTGGGATGAAGCCTCGGGAGATCAGGAACTGGATCCCTTTGTCTGGGTTTCTGAAAGGGAAGGACAGAGACACAGTGAGTTTGCATGATCTCTGAGGCATTACTGCCTCTGGCTCACCTCACAGCTTGCAGCAGTGCAGCCCTCCGTATGTTCATGGGCTCCTATGAGTTCATGTATGTGGCAGGGACTGTACTGGTGAGGATAGCGAAAAGTGACCTGGAGGAGTATCCCCAGTTGCCGTTGAGGACAAAAGGATGCCATTGGACCTGCTGTGACACTTGCAGCACCTGCTGTCACCTGGCTATCACAAGTGCCTTACCACTGCCACAAAAGGTCCTGCTGCATGATACCAGACTCAGCAGAGACTCTCCTCTGCCATCCTTCTGCTCCAGGGTCAAAGGCTCTTGTATCCTCCCTACCCCAGCTTGTTTTGTTTAGGGTTCCTGTAAGGACATGGTTAGACTGTGTTCCCCACACAGATAGCGTGAGAACTATCAGCACATTCAGTTGCTCCAAATGCAACTCACAGAGAACTGCCCCCAAGGTCCAGGGGTGAGAGTTGGGCATATGACATGACCCTTTGCTTTAGGGGAGCTGGGGTTGCACTTTCTATAGGGTAGACAAAGGTGAAGGGAAAAACATGGCTGTGGAGAGACTTAGAAGACATGCTGCCATGGTCTTTAAGCAAATGAGGCTCAAGACAAAAAGAGAGGTAACCGAATTTGGGCACTTTTTCTGTAAAAATAATATTCTCTTTTGCATACATTTTTAGTGCTCAATGTTAAGTGACACTTTCTATTTTCCTCACCTGAGCCTGGTGCTGGCTGTCTGAACAGAAATCCCATGCTCAGATTTGCTTCTCTCTTCCTTCACTTCCCCCACCCTTAGCTGTGTTGTTCTTCCCTTCTCTATTGATTTACCCCCTCGGGCAGAAATCTCTGTGTGTGGGTGGATGAGAGCATGCACCTGGAGAATGCCTTGTCAGAGCTGGGAGAGAGCTTTGTGCAGCTCCCAGACAGAGGGGTTTTTCTCCCTCTGTGGCTGTGAGTGCCTCTCTGAGAACAGGCCTGGTGCTGAGTGGGCCTGACTGCCTGGTTGTGGGAGTGATTTTCTGCTAGCTAGTGTGCCAGTGTCTATGCCCACATACGCAGCTCTTGTGGGGGTAGTGCACGTCTCAGCAAGCACATGTTTGTGTGTGTGTATGTCCTGTACATGCAGGTTTCTCTTGCTCCATACATCTTCCTCAGAGCCCATGTGTCTGCATCTTTTGGCTTTCTTCTCATGCCTCCTATAAACCCACATGCTTTTGTGTATCCTGGGAGTGACTGTGAGCCTATGTGATGCCTGTCCCACCATACAGACAGGAATAAGTGTGTTTGTGTGTATCGTGCAGTAGGTTTTCTTCCTATATTTCAATCTGCCCCTCTGAAGGGTGTCTGTCACGATGCACTCTTGCTGAGGGAAATCAGTGCGATGCCAGGAAGATTTTTCACATTCCTTTGATTCTCTGAGCTGGTGAGTGGAGAGAGGTAAGAGAGCAGATTCTTCATGAAAGGATGCCGTATTTCCATTAGTAACCCAAATTCAGGGATCTTTGTCAAGGCTCAAGGAGCAAGTTTGCTTAGGCAGTTTCCTGGGGTGAGGAAAGGATAGGATGAGATCCTGGAGCATGTGAATGCTTGATTGCACAGCCACAGACTGTGACACTGTCAGGTGGTGGAGGATGTGGGTGAGCAACATATGTCTAGCTATAAGAGGATCAGTGTTCAGGATAATGGCATGCTCCTTACAGGGGTCTCATGGGTATACAAAAAGTAGAGGGGCTTGAAATAGTTCTGCTTACTCCACAATGTCACAAAGAAAATATCCTGGGCAGTGTGGCATCCCCGGGGAGAGTGGCTGGGAAAACAGGTCAGCCCATTAAATTAATGAACAAGAGAGCTGCAAGATCCGATATTGAAAAACCCAAGCCTTCCTCAGGCAAAACCAACAGTGCACTTTCTGCGTTATCACACAGCTCTCCTGGTCCACCTCTGAAGAGCACAGGCAAAGTTCTCTCCGTTAAGTGCAAAGGTCATATGGTCAGGACTAAAGTCAAGCTAAGCCACAGATTCATAAAACGCACCTCCACCTTCACACTTTGGTACTTGGCAAGGGACAGTATGGTGCTCACAGTACAAGGATAATCTTAGCTACACTGGTGTGACTTAGAAGCCACTGGACTGACTTTGGATTCACTCCAGAGAAGCTAGGAACTGAATATGGACAGAAAAATGCAGCTCACACACTGGCAAGGATGTGCAGATTTCAGTAGAGATGGCACACACAATACAAGAGGATGTAGGATAAAACAGTCCAGCGGTGACAGCCCTCCTGCACTGTCTAGACTACAACTCTATACTTGCACACGCTATTCTACCACTATCAGCAGCCTTTCATCAGTTTTACCCAGGGTTCAATTTGTCCTCCTCAAAATCCTGATAGCAGTACAGCATCCCTGCCACTGAACACCTGCAGATGTATCCCATGTACTGCAGCATCCAGCTTGTATCCAGATGTGCAGCAGACAACTCTACTTCCATCTCTCCTGAGCCTGGTCCCTGCAGGGGTGTTCAGCACGGCCAGCGAATGCTGCGGGATTCCTCACGTCCTGCTGGCTTTCCCTCTGCCCACGCAGGCAGCTGCCCACACACAGAGTTATTACAGCAGCGATGCATAATGAAGCACTCTCCGTTCCAGGGATTCCACCCCCTCACTGTGGAGTGGGGATAGGGAAAGTGCCACAGCAGCGCAGCATCATGTGTTCCCAGGGGCCTGCTCTGAACCAGTGTGCTGCTTTCTGAAAATGCAGCGCAAGGCTGGGTAGGCTATGGCAGATGCTGCTAGCAAGGGAGGCCTTTAGCTCTTCATCCAGAGGAGCGGTCAGCAAAAAAGACATGCACATGTGCACGCACAGCCTCAGCTCCTTGCCCTGTGGGCTGGTGCCCACATGGCAAACCCTACCATGGTTAGCTCTTTCCTAGATATTGACAAGGAAACCAACAACCAAGTAACTGCAGAAAGCTGAATGGCCTTCCCAGCTTCTTGGATGGAGGTGCACTACGGTGTCACAAGCGGAGCCATGTATCCCTTAGATCCTGCTCAGAGAATAAAAAAGGGCTTCACTCCCCAGAGCTAAAGGGTCAGCTCCCTCCCTCCCTATCCTCCAACGTGTTGTCAAGAAAACTGAGCCTTACAAGTTACTGCACATTATTCCAGCAGCTAGTTTCAAGGGAGCAGGGGAGGCCTGCCTAGGAAGTTGAGTTTCAGAGCTTCACAGTAAGTCTTCTGTCCCACAGGGGCCTGCAAGCTGCAGTGAACCCAGACTGATGGAGGACAGCTGAGATGCTTCCCCAAAACAGACATGGCGCTGCTGATCTGTCACATGAATGTGTGCCAGGCAGATTGGGGGAGGAAGAGAGTCTGGGAAGAAAGCATTTTCTCTCCTGCTTTATCTTCACATCAGTGTTCATGTCAACTGTGCAGGAACCAAAGGAAAACGCACTGGGTGGGGGAACTCCTGCCAAGCACGGCTGAGAATACCGAAACATTTAGTAGCAGATGTGAGCCCCATGTTCCCCTCCTGAAGTACACCTATTCCAAGACAAATGCCAGAACATCTGTGTGGACCTGGAACTCTATCACAATCAATCCCCACCTGTGTCTGGTGCCTACCTTCTCTTGCTCCAGCCTGCTTGTGTTCCTCAGCAAACCTGTATGTGCACATTTTGATATCTACCCATGGACCCACCTGTTCACAACCTGATCTCAGAGCTAGTAAAATGTCCGCCTCAGTGCTGTAAGAGACCCAAATCTGCCTGCTCTAATGTCACTTCAGTTCTAGATGTGCTGTGAGCCCAGCCCTGAAAACATCTCTTCCAGGTTTCTGCCTCCTGGAGTCCACAGCCTCCACACTACACATACACAAATCCTGTGCATTGCCCCCTTGTCTGTGCAAACTTCTGCCTAGGACTGCATAAACTTTAGTTCTTGCTCTGACCACAAGGCCCACGCTAATGTGTGGCAAAAGTATATTCTAGTATGGGTGTATTACCATCCCCAGCATCTTCACCAGGGGACTCAAATGGAAAACTAGACAGCAAAAGATGAGAGTGTGCTGATGGAGCAAAACCCTGTATTCCTCATGGCTTGCTCAGGTGAGAAAAGTCTCATCAAAAGGCAATGAGCAAATCTAAAGCTCCTTATAGGTCAGCTGCTTTCTGCAAATCTAAAATAGACTATGTGTGACCCCTCAAGTTCATCTCTTCTGATGGTAATCTCTGGGCTCCTCTGCTTTTGCTTTCACACCCACAGCCTTTTCATAGGACTCAGATGTGTAAGAGGCTGAGATGACTAAACCTGGTCTGTGAGGAGAAAATCTACCCAAATACCAGAAGGAAAATGACAGCCAGAGCACTAATACTGGGCAGAGTTAAGCCCAGCTCTGCTTTCTCTCTTTACTTGGAAATGCCCCATGTTAAACAACCGGGGCTGAGCTTACATCCCCAGCTACGCTTGCTGCTTTGCAACAGAGTGGAGCAGGAGCCTAGATTCCAGGCTCAGCTGCTAGATGCCAAATGGAAATCAACTGAGGCCAAAGGTTTAGAATTCACAAGAGCATGGGCACTACTCAACAAGCCATTGGACTTGTTCCTCTGTTGGGCAGAAGATCAGGACAGTCCTTGGGGGACTTTCGGGAAAATGCTTCTGGGTAGCCAGCATGAGGTCTGCATTGTATACACAGATGGTCATGCCCTCGAATATGAAAGAACTTTCCCAGAGATGGATCTAGTCCAAGAGCCTGCCCTCACCTCTTCCGGTGAAGCATGAAGTATGCTGGGAAACATGAAAGAGAAAGAGTCACTTACATATTAAAGAGGTTCAGACCAATACGGTAGAGGCGCTTCCTCATGGTGTCTGTGGAAAGTGTGGGGGACTTGCAGCTAGCCGGGTTCTCGCAGTGGTACCTTGGGAGGCTGAGGATCATGGCCTGCAGCGCTTCTTTCGAGGACACCTCAGAGGCTGACTTAGCTGAAGTGGAGGTGCTGCTGCTGCTCAGCTGCTCTGAGTTGTCTGCATTCTCAGACTCGGAGCCTTTGCTTTGCCCTGTCTCATTGCTCGCATCAAACTGGAGCTTCTGCACTGCCATCTGTCCAGGCTCGGTACTGCTGTCTCCCGTGCCATTAGTACTGACATTTGCCTCAGTGAAAGTGTGGCTGTTCTGGAGAGCTCCAGATTCAGGTGAGCTCTCTGGGGCAACCAGTGGTTCACTGACTTCTCCCTCCTCTTCTCCTGGACTTTCTTCAGTCTTGATAGCTTGAGAGAGTCCAGCCTGGGCATTGTTGCTGAGGCAGTTTGCCATGGACACCGAGGTAGACGATGAGACAGAGATGTTCTTGTTGTCAATCTGGACTGTGACATCTCGAAAAGCCATCATGAGAGTGCTGCTGCTCTTGGGCAGGGTATCTGGCAAGAGCCCTTCCTCCTTCTCCTTGTCTTGCAGCTCAGCTTCTAAGTCTTGGTTTGGCTGCATTGAGCTAGCACTGAAGGTCTCCCTTATTTGGTATGAACCCCCATCCTGCAGTGAGCACATGGTCTTCAGGCTCCAGGTGCTGAGGGCATCATCAATAGACTTGGCCAGAGACTGAACTTGTTCTGTGAAGGAGTCCTCCAGCTCTGTCAGTGCCCCACTGATGGTGGCTGGCAAAGATGGGGACCTCACCAATGGGATGCCCACAAAGTTGTACCCCTCCACCAGGGCTTTCTCAGCAGAGAAGCTCTCTGAGTTCTGCACCCGGACTTTCCTCAGAGAGATGCGGCGTGGCATGCGGCTCTCCAGCAGTGAGTTGCGGATCTTCTCAAAGTTCTTGCTGAGCTGGTACTGCCGGAAAGCAGTCTGGATGGTGCAGGCTGCCCTGCGAGATACCAGGTGTCCGCCGTATTTGTGCTCTAGCATTTCGATCTGAAAGACATAGAAACAGGAAATGTTATTTTTTGCTAATTGACTACTAATAGATTTCTGGTACCTCAAATCCTACACTGATTAGTCTGTAATGACTGTCAGAAGAACTTGTAATATTGAATTAGCTTTTTTCCTGCACTACCATGCCCCTGATTTCAACAGAAGTTCCCCCTTTGGGCATAGCTTGCTAAAGCACCAGTACTGTGAGGTTCCTCACAGCTGTAACACGATCAAGTCTCTTCCTAGAGTGACAGCCATACAAGCTGGAGCCTGGAGGTGCCTCTCCCTTGCAAACCCACTTCTGATGGCCTTTAGGGAAAGCTCATCACTGCAAATTCAGTGTTCCAGCAATGAGTCTCCCTGTTCGGCAGTGCTCTGGTAATGTCAAGCATTACCCCATGTCTCAGTGTTACTAATGCTCCACTCTCCCTTAGTCACCTTAGGAAATACTCTCAGGGAAAGGAGAAGCCATGAAAGAAAATGTAATTTTTAAATGCAGAAAATGTTGACTTGATCATAGGAGCTAGTGAGAAACACCAGCTTCCACAGAAGTTAATGGAGACTGGATTGGTTCACTGCCTTTTAAAAAGCACTCTGAATCCCACAGTGTCTTGCTTTCTGATGTCTGAGTTTTTCAGGTGCTGGCCAGCAGTGAAATGAAAACTACCCAAGAAAAGAAAGACTTTCAGTTTTGAAAGGTAAAAAAAAATTTGATTTTAAATGTTAAGACAAGATACTAGGAACAAGCAGAAGGAGGGTTTACTCCTTTCTGAGCTGGTAACAAGAAACACACATGTAAATATATACACACACAGCTAAGTGGCATCTCTACAGGCTTCAACAAAGCAAGTATGTATGGTCATGTCTCTTCCATAGTCTAGTATTTATACTTTCTGGTAACACCCTCACCTTTCCTCTGCAGACGGGCTTTCACTAACATGTTACAGGACAATGTTAGGTGACTTGGCTTCAGTGAGTGACTGACAGAGGACAAGGGAGACAGTGTGAAGATGATGGTGGATGATGGGATTGAAGAAATAAGAAGGATGAACTCGAACTACCTTCACTGAGGTTTTGGGTGAACTGTGAGCTGAACTCTACACTGTCGGCACTTCACAGGGTGGAGCGCAGGTGTAGACTGTAGTGTTTGTATGTGCGTGTGCAGCTGTGGAAGAGCCAAAAGATGGTGAAGTGCAGGGGACTGGAAGTGCTGGTAAAATCAGTCCTGAATTAACAGAGAATTCACTACATCATTTGTGTGGTGAGTATGAGCTCATAAGCAGATCCAAAGGACGAGTTTTGCTGATGGCATTCTTATCCCCAGACAGATACACTTGTCCCTCACCGTGCCTTGTTGGCTTGGTACTCACAAGATGAAGGACTAAGCTCACAGAAGATCTGAGGTTAAAGTCAAACCATTTTTGTAATCAAAGCAAGACTGAGGCATGATCCTCAGCTTGCAGAGTCATGTCATCTGCTTCCTTTTCCTTTTTTGTAAAATTACTCAAGTTGCAGATAAAACCATCAGTGAATGGTCTAGGTACAAGTGAAGACTTGGACTGACAGCTGTAAGAAGCATAAATCACTGCTGGCATCTTTCCAATACTAACTCCTCTGGAAACAGGGGAAGACAATATGACCTTGGGAGATGACAACAAGAGAGGAACAACATGACTCCAGCCATTCTGTCCCTGCAGTGGTATCCTGGCTGAAGAAGTAAGTACTGAAGGCCTTGCCCACTGACAACCTACCACCCCAGGCAGCAACAGGTCTAGGGATCCTGCTGCACTGGGTGGGAGATTGCCATTTCTGTGAGGGAGCAGGGAGGTAGGGGGCACATCCTTTCATGTTTCCCTCTCTGAAAATGAAGTAGAGACCCTTTGACTTGTGCTCAAAGACAAGGCAGGCTTCTGTCTTCTGTCTGCCTTACCCTTGAATTCACGTCTGTCCAAGGCCCAGCACTAAGAAGTAACAGCAATTTGCTTAGCAATAGGGTTGGCCACCACAGCTGTAGAGGCAGCTCTCAGAGTTCTGCTTACGCCTAATTTAAAAAACATTGGCCTAATACTTCCCCTGCTACCCTCCCAGAAAGGGTCTGCAGAACTTTTCCCAAAAACCACCCACACAATGATCGTGGCTTCAGGTGCACTTGCTGCAAGACCTGTCAGTAGGCTCTTTGGATAAACAAGGTCTCTGATTTTTTTTATCTTTGGATAAACAAACCCCATAGTTTGATGTGGCAGGAAAGAGGAATACAGGTACAAAAAGAGATTCTGGGTAGCAGCAGAAGGCTTTTGCTGGGGTTCTTTGTCCTTTTTTCCAAAATGACCATCTTAAATCCCACCATTAAAACCAGCACTCCTGCCATGTCTCTTCAAAGTTGGCCTCCCTGGAAAAAGTCCCTTGGCTCTTCCCTTCAGGAGGAAGGTTCATGCAGATAAATGCAAATTAAACCAATATCCTGCATAGGCCCAACCCAACCAGTTATTACTGACAATTGACCATGAGCACTTAATATAATGGTCTGGTTAATGAAAATGAAGAATTAATTGTGTTGGGAGGTAAAGAGGAACAAATGGGAGGGATAGACACAGCTATCTGAGGAAGAGAATAATAGTAAAATGCAAAATAAGGCAGAAGTAAGAGCCATATAATTATCTGAGGTTTCAAAGGGGGTGACAGCCATTCTGAAAACATGAAATTTATATGTTCTGATCTTACTAGAGGCCAAGACAAGATGTCATTGATGATCTGAAGTAAAAGGCCAGTTTATCTCATGCAAGGACAGTTCCCAAACAGACAGACTTTAATAACCACTAAGAGGAGAGATCCTTCTAAAAGTCTGAAGGAACGGTGCAAGCTTGATTCATTGGTCCATACTTGGTCAGTACCTTGATAAAACTTCAGCAGCTTTTTGCAGTCCAGTATCTCAGTCCTCCCACAAGGGTAAGGCATTAAAGAGCAGAACAAGATGTAAAGTGAGAGGACTCCCAACCTAGTTTGTTCTCCAGCTCATACCAGGGGTGCAAGGATGGATTCTGCCTGTGATCCATTGTCATCTGGGCTCAGCCAGCAAGGAGAGTCCTACAGTGTCTTGCAGCTGGGATAACAAGGACCAGAGACTGGTTCAGGGATGCTTGAGAAGACTGGCAAAGACAGAAGCAGCACCTCTCTAGGAGAAGTGTCCTCTCCACCTTTGCTTTGTAGGAGTGGGTCTTTGTCTCTCCCTCCTCAATGTATCCCAGCTATTTACTGTTTACTGATGCCTGAGACATTCAGACTTGCTATCAGGTCGAGCTAACTAACACTCCAGAGGAATTAAGAATTTCACGCAGCTGTGGCCTGTTTTCTTTGTCTCCAGAGGAGGAAAGGGCATCCATTAGCACCACAGCAGTCACAGGTAATGGAGATGTATGTCCAGCTTGCTGGGGGAACCTTCTCTTCCCATCTGAGAGGAGAGAAAGGCCAGACATGATTGGCCTTCTCTCACTCCTAATAAACCCTATGAATCACAAGTAATTGCCTACTTAAAGCTACTCATCTCTGGGGAATGATCCGACAGCCGGCGCCAAAGGAAGGCAAAAGCAGGAGGGGGGTTAGGGGGATTTCAGAGAATAATTAGCTTAATACATTTCTGGGCCTCAAAATGAACACAGTCTAAGCAATTCAGGCCTTGTGGCTGAAATAGAAATGGCTGGGAAATATCCATTGCCATGAGGGATTGCACAGGACGGGAGCTTTAACAAGGTCAGCCTAAGGAAAGACAAAGTGCCAGGCCTGGATATGGCCAAACATTTGAGGTGCACAACCCGTGGCTTTGCTGCCCATAGGCATAAATTCATAAATCTGCCAGGAGAGAATGGGCACTGGTTTTCCACCCGTGTTATCATTGAGCGTGGCGACATGCCACCATGTTAGCAAGACAAGAATCAGGCTCGGAGACAGAATCTGAATTATTCTAGTCAATGAATGCATTGTAAAAAATAAAAATAAAAAAAGACATACAGTACACACGTTTCTACTACCCACGCTTAACATCCCTCCCTCCCACCAACCTTTCACAATAGAAGGTTATTGCTATAAGGGTCACTTGTTAATGGGATGTTTTCCTTTATTCATGGGACATCACTGTTCTTCAGCACAGCAAAAGAGCATGTACAGCTGAAGCCATGCTCCTCTCCCCTGTGATCCCCTCCATTTCCCAACATTACAATAGAGTCTAAACACAGGGGAGCTTTAGCACTTGAGTTTTCTTTTCAACCTCCTGCCATGGTGTACTTCTGCTCTGCACACTGTCAGCATTCTCTGTTTCATGGGATAGAGAGCAAGGAAAGCCATAATCCCACTCACCAATCCTCTAGTACGATGCTGATCGGCAATGACTGGTCGATGACCCGCACCTCCAAGCCCTGAAGAGAAGGCTGTATATTACCCTCCTTCCTTACGAGCACTCAGTCCTCTCCCAAAAGGTAAATGTGACTTCAACTGCACTGAGACTAGAAATGTCTCCTTCCATCTGTTTTCCTTACTGTAAGTTCTATCAGTGTATTACAATTTCTGCTGTGAAGGTCCTATCACCCTTATTCTTATTCAAGAGAACTGCCTGACAAGTGAATTGATAGAAATACCTATGAAAACATAGACTAGAGTGTGGGACTGGAAGATACTCTTCGCTCTCTGAAAATCTCCCCTTCCAGAGCTGGAGGCAATCCACTGAGAACATCCATCAGGCTGGAAGAGCACCCATACTGTAAGTCCCCTTTGCTGTGAGAGAAGCGGTTTAACCTACGAGATAGGCTAGATCTCTGCAAGGTCAGTACTTCAAGGCACCAAAATTTAATGAACGAGCAGCTAACATGTCTCTCTGTCTCACATGCATCCAGGGCAGGTCTGGCCTCTGCTGCAAGAACGGTGACAGGACAACACAACCTTAAAGCTAAAATAACACAGGACAGACATACCCCAGGACAAATCAGAGCAGCTCTAGGACACAGAGGAGGCTAAGCCCATATATAGCAGCCAAGATCTGGCCCACCCTGAAGATATGTCATGTTAGTTTGTGAAGCCAATTAATTAGTCTCTTGTTTCTTTTCCTGGTGTGAAGCAAAAATTCTGTTCAAATCGAGTATGCAGTATTTTGAGAAAGACAGAGCTAAAGAGTCACAGTCTCTTTCTGCTCAGGAATTTGTTGGGCCATTGATCTGACATGTATGTTTAGGGACAGCAGCAATGCCTTGAAGGAAGTGGCAGAGAGATGTCCCAGAAGCAGCAGCTTCTTCTGTGGGAGCCTCATTAGCTGAGATCCTTCATCTGCAATAGCACTACTCCTACTGAATTCTCCCACTGAACATAATCTGGACACTGTCACTAGCATTTGCTTGTCCTCCTCATCTCACATACTGCAGGGTTTGCATATCAAACAGCCTCTGTTTGAGCCGCCAACCTAGGGAAGAGTCAGAAATGATTCTTTACGTTTTGTTTTGCAGAACAGCTCTCCTGGGCTGCATAGACACAGGATGGGGTGGGGGAGG
>NW_010400823.1:8450-12515 GCF_000710305.1 Buceros rhinoceros silvestris | reverse complement strand
CCCATTTTTCACTGTGGACTTACTGGGGGTTTTGGATCTCAAGAAGAAAGGCATGGACACCCAAGGCTAATTAACTAGTTCATTGAGCAAAGCAGAGTAAAGTAGAAAAGGTGATAGTAATAAAGTAGTAGAGAAGGTGATAATTTATGTTCCTTCTGATGCTAATAGAAGCAATAGAAAAGGCAGTAGCAATCTGACATTCCTGGTGAACCTGGGAATGCTGGTTACTGCAGCATCAGAAGAGCCCTTTCATGTTGATAGCAGGACACTACACAGATCCAGTCTGTGGTGAGGTGCATGACCATTGTGGTCTTTACAGATTTACAGGATTTTCTTAGAGGTAAACAAGTCTATTAATCATTTCTATTGTCAGGTAGAGGACTGTTACATGCAGGTATGCTGCTTAATCTCAGAAGAAGATAAGGTTTCTAGATGGTGCCATCCATGTGTACTAGCTGGGGAACCATGTCCAGGCTTCTCCATTACAGTTAATCAGACCAAGTACATCCAGCGGTCACAGAGATTCTCTGAGAGCAGTATGCTCCTACACATTGCCATAGGAACAAGTCAAAGACATCACAGTACAGGTTATCTAGTGGTTCTTCCTGCTAACATACAGGTCTCTACATCAAGGTCTGTGGTCATACTCTACCCAGATTCTGCTTGAAGATACTGTCTCCTCACATCTTCTGCGGTGGCCCACTACACCTACCAGCACAACAAGGTACATCCTTTTAAGATATGATCTCCTATGAGATTATCTTTCTTCCTTTCAGTTATTCATGTTGTATAGTAAAATGATGGTAGATCCAGCAAATATTTTTCTTTGCTCTTTTGTTTCCTTAGGCACTAGAGATGATCAGAATAATAGACCATCCGAGGGGGTGCTGCAGCATGTGAAATAACACTGGGGAAAACCAAGTAGATCACAAACAGCTATTACAATGTAGAGGAAACAGCCATATATTTCAGGACTTACTGGACTCTGGTAAATTAGTTTTATGGGGGAAATAAAAGGTTCCAAGATGCTGTATGAATTTTCTATTTCCATAGAATATGTTAGAAATTATTAAAGAGATTGAGATTCAATCTTCATGCCATTCTAGGTAGGAAATTGGGCTGAACTTTCTTGTTAAAAATGAAAGAAATTTAGGGCTTGATAAGCCAATATTTGAATAGGAGTTTCTGAATGTGGGAGATATCCTTTAAGAATAGAATATAACTAGGCAAGGTAAATTTTGAATGGACACATATAAATCCAAAGAAATTATTAAGGCACAATGGAAGAAGCATTGAAAAATTGAAATATTTGTTTTAGTTACCTGCTTATCAAAACTAAACTTCATTGTCATCTGTAAGAATGAAAAAGACATTCTATATGAACATAAAGCACACAGAAAGTACTCCTGGGTATATTTTCTCCTATAAATATAAAAATTACTTTTTTTCAAGGGATGATGTTCTTCTATAAACAATGGAGTTGCACTGCATTGCATGGTAAATTGTACTGGTGCTTTATTGGGATACTTTAAATACTGAACAAGATTCAGAAAGCTTATTTTGCAAAATTCTGGGAAGCACGTGTACTGAAGCCTATATGCTGGTCACACTCCTGACTATTCACAATCCTTTATGAATGGAAGAGACTTTTTTCTTCTTGCTAAAATAAAGGACCTCATTTATATTGGTATTTATTAGAAACTAGGACATCAAAGAGAGGGTATTCGCTTACAATCTCAGTTTACATAGTATTGTTTTGATCTGGTGATAAGAAGTGAATATGAAGAGCCCAGGTGATTTACGACTGTTACCCATGTCACTTTTAAAGCTGAAAAGCACTAAATGGAGTGCTTAGCTTGAGAACGGCATTATTTCATCTGTTGAGCCCTTTACATGTCTAAGTTGTTATTGCAAAATACATATTTTGTTCCTAAAAACAAAAGGAAAAAAGAGGAAAAGCCTACACTCTGTAGGCAGCAGATACCATGTGTTTTGATAACTGATTTGAATTTAAAACATCAAAACGTTTTGTAGACAATAGTGAGAAATAAAGCAGCAACGATTCTTCTGCTGAAATAATTGGAAGTGGGGTAGGGTCAGTCATCCTGTATATTGACAATGCTTTCTTTGACGACTGCACATTTTACATCAATAGCAGACATGCTATTGCAATAGTAGTAGCTAAAAGAATTGAAAGAGATCTTGTTTGTGTACAGATAAAAGGAATGTAATGCATTGCAAAAGATTAAAAACATAACAGGGGAGATCAATAAATTAGCTGCAGTGGACTGTGTCTGATAAATACTTACCAAGAATTAATAGGAAATGGCCTAAAAGCATTTAGAGACAAGGTTATCAGTATGTCGGCTAAAGATATTTCATGAGGTGCACCTTGTATGAAAATTTTAATTTTTCTCATTTCATTGCTTATGTCGCCATACGTTTTCAAATATTGTCCAGTTACCGGTCTTGCAATGTAAAAAGCAATACAAAGATGAGTGCTGTGTTTGAAATCAGTTAATCTTACTGGTTTGTAACTTCTATGTATTTTAAAATAACTTTTTTAGCTTTGTGCAATATGCTGTGATACATGTCATCCATTAAATGAAAATCCGATAAAGTGGCATGCTTGCATTCAGTGGATCTTTTTCAAATTTGCAACTTAAGACAACAACATTTTAAAAGATCTTGGATAATATGTTGGAATGTCTACTACAAATGATAAAAAGCTTTCTTCTCTATATTCAAATATTGATATTGCTTAAAAGAACTGAAATTATAAAGGGACCATTTAAAAAAACAGTAATCAATCACAAAAAAGAATTTCAGTTTCCAAGACAGGACTTCTTTTTTACAAGTGTATTGACGGTGATGTGTACATTGGACAAAGATAAATATATATAATGGATGCATTTTCCAAATGGTGGGAAAATTGAGAAGTAGAAGTCACAGCCACCCTTTAGCACCTGTATGTACAGGTACCTATGAGGCTGATGAAGTCGCAGGTCCTCTGAACTCATTGAGAGTACTGCCATCAACTTCTGAAGGCAACACTTTGCCATGTGACTTTTTATATAATGATTGATTCGTCGGTGAATGTAATATATATGTCAGGTCAACATTTCTCAGTTTTCTAGTATTGAGATAAGCACTAAATATTTTTTTTCTTGTTTTGTACATGTGTTCTGCTGAATGTATCCACAGTGTGAATATCAGACCCTAATCTTATGGAGTGTTTTGTAAGTAATCTTTCTGCAAAGAGACCCCGTCACTTCAGTTCAATTACTTGTAGCAGCTTTCGTTTGCTAGACCTCTGTATCTTAAGGTGTAAGACTGCTGACAAATGCAAGCAACTACCTTTCCTGATAATATAATGCTCTCTCCATGGCTTTTCAGGGCTGCATTGAAACTGGTTTCAAAATGGCTGGAGTGGCTGTTTGTATGGCATCCTTCCATCAGTGGACTTTAGTAGATGCTTTCTGATGAAGAAGAAATGACATACTTCAACGGAAAAAAATGAAATGTCTTTGTTGCCTGTTGAGTTTTTTCAGGGGTGATTAGAAGTAGCCAGAGTTTGGATTATTTTAATAAATATTTAATGACACATAGAGAGCAAGAAGGGTCTAAGGGTGCAGGATTAATTCATTTTGCTCACAGTGTTTTACCACTGCATGTCCATCCTGCACATGCAGTGGTGACACACAGACAGAAAGTATCAGTAAATAACAGTTTCAAAAGTAGTATGAAAGCCACTGAGTCAGACTGTATGGTAAGACTATCAAGGAACTTGCAGATAACATAAAAACAAGCATGTAAGGGCATACTTTCAAAACCTTGCTGTAGCATTACTTGTACCTTTGAAACCAAATGGTGGCTTTATATGCAAGAATGTGTTTCATTTAAGAACTATTCAAAACAATATGGGAGGTTATAAAAGCCTCTCGGATTTTTACTTTTTTCCCCTTTGTTTATATGTAATTTCTCCATTATTGCTACTAGTTTTTATTTTCTCCTATATATGATGCTGCAACATAAGTGATATTTACTTTGCAAATATTTGGGGTG
>NW_010400823.1:0-8327 GCF_000710305.1 Buceros rhinoceros silvestris | reverse complement strand
GAGGAGGTGGGAAGGGGAGGGGGATTAGATTATCTTTTTCGCTTTGTAACTAAGTTGAGTCCGTAAACTACTGATGCTGTATTTTTTACACTGGGATGATTTCTACCATACTTTCAGGGTAAAGAAAAGCAGCTGGCATTACCTTCATAGAATAATTAGTTCTCAAGTCATATTCTTTCTTTTCTATAGTTGTGATACTTTTGTGGTTCACTCTACGTGATTATCTGAATCTCTTGCACAACTAAGCAGTTGGAGTTTGTTGATTTCTAAAGACTAGATCCAGCATCTATAATCTTTCTGCAGTTTCATTAAAATTAGCATTGATGATTAGGATCTGGTAGAGTGCTTTTGTCATGTTGTGCTATTTAATTACTGAGAGCTAGTTAAATGGAGTTTGTTCTGCTGCTGAATGTTGGAATCTGCAGTAGTTTCTAAATTTTGCTGAGGCTTTTTCTCTGTGCTGCTAAATATTTGTCATTTGTACAAGATAGCTTTACTTCTGAAATTACTAAAGGTTGCTATGGCTGTTATTGTTACATGAAATAGGCTTCATTTGACACAGTTTAGTAAAACTTTTAATTTTTTGTTAAGTGCATATTATTTTAACCAGTGAGGTAGATTTTTTTGATTAATTAAATGCTATTTACTGTATAGGTGATGGGAAATGGAAAGTGAAGTTTTTATTTGTCAGTCATCATTTATTGAGGAAAACAATCCATCTTGTCAAAAGTTATATTTAAAGGAAAGAGTATACTCAAGCATGATTACAGATGAGAAAAATGAAACAGTAGGTGCAAAAAGAAAGACTATGAGGTTAACAAGAGCCCAGCATTTAGTCTGCTTCTCCAGGCATGGAGTTTGTCGTAAAATTTCCAGTAGTGTGCACTCTAAAGCACTACTTAATGATGGGGTTACAGCAGCATTACTGTCTCAGAAGAGACATTCATCCCTTTAGCTCTTAGGCTGACACATGCAGTATGAGGCAGTGAGTTACAGAGAAAAGCTGGTACTTTCAAAAAAAAAGGGTGAAAGCCTTTGGCCTGATGTCCCTTGAGATAAACGTGTTCTTGAATTCTTTCCCTCTGAGAAATGAAGTGCTTCGTGGTGAGTGTTCTGGATGACAGTCCACCCAGACTGGGGTCTCTTGGGTCAACATCATAAAGAAAGAGAGAGAGAGAGAGAGAGAAGATGCTGGTTTTGTCTCACCATTCATATTGCACAGCCTGCTCGACCTCTGCTCCATCCGTCGCATACCTACCTGTCATCAGTTCAAACAGGGCAGTGCATTACTGTCAGTGGAGGAAAGTAATGATTATCCAATAACCCACATAGCTTTCCGAAAAGCGTAACTACTGGTAACCTACAGTTATGCAACAGTCATAGAACATCCTGTGCATAAATATTTGTAAATCTCCTTGCCAGGAGCAACTAATCTCTCTGTCACCAGGGAGATGACCTCTGCCAGTACAATTGAAAGCCAGAAACCAATTGTTCTGCTCAACAGACCTGTATCTTACATTTTATCTCCTCTGTGGCAATCTCTATTCTTAGCTACTTTGTCCTGCACTATAGGGCAAATCAGTCTATTTCAGTGTTTTTGGTTTTATTACTTCATGACTTTTAAAGTTATGAAATGAATGATCCAGGCTTGCAGACATGCACAGTAGTAAATTAATTTTCCACAGGTCATTTCATTTAGCTCTGTGGGAAAACTAGCTCTCATAAAGCTCTGTGTGCCTGTTCGTGTTTGCAGGATCAGGCCCTGAGCAACCTCACAGTTTCCTACCATTGCTGTCTACTTACGCACCTAGAGCTCTACGTCTGATTTAGCATAAAGTGTTGTAAGGGACAGACCTTCTACCCCTAAAGCGGTAGAAACTCTGCAGTAACAGAGACTTTTCTTGTCTTTTTCACTTTTACCCTATGGTTGCCTGCCCATGTGAGTATGTCAGAAATTATGTTAAGAGTTTTACGGGAAGTGTTTCAAAGAGTTGAAAGATGAGTGAGGTTTATGTAATTTGCAGACAGATTTAGAGGTAGATATATCCACTGCACAAAGTAGAACCAAACCTCCTTTCTGCTTTGGAGAAGCAGATGAAGTTGGCTTTGCACGCATTCCAGTATTGCTTTTCCCTGGCCCCTAAGGGAAAGAAACAGGGTGTGTCAAAGAATGTGTGTCAGCAAGTTTATAATGTAGGGCTGTAATTTGTTGCTAGGCTAGGCTAGCAACAGAGAACTGCTAGTTCCCAAAACAAGAAAGAGTCTTTTAGGCTGCTCCTTAAGACACAAACATATTATCCCATCATTACAATAATGGGCACAGTTTAGTCCTTATTCCATTTAGAATTGTTTTAAAAGCAAATGTTATCTTTGTGGAAAAACAAACAAACAAACAAACAAACAAACAAACAAACAATATTGTTTCAGCATTTGGACTTTAGAATGGTTAAAAAAGTTGTTAAGAAACACCAGTTTTGGAAAATATTAGACTGTGCTTATTTTCAATCTTTTTTTCTTTTCCTCTTAGGTTTGGATCAGGTGACTCTTCAAAAAGCTAAGACAATATTCAGTAACATCACACAGGTAAGAGAATCTTGAGATTCACTATATTTATAAATGAAAGGACATACGTTGAGCTAAGTGCATTTACAACCGTTACACCAGCTAAGGATTTTCTTCAAACTGTTCAAGAGGAAATCAGACTTGAGCAAGGTTATGATGAGAGTATTAATCTTCCTGCATGGCTCATGGCACATTAACTAAGAATACAAAGTAGTATAATACTTTAAAAATGACAGTAGCAATCAATATTTTTACATTTGTCTGGGAAAAAATAATGCAAGATGAAACAGAAAGTGAGTGAGAGCTACTGTATCAATTCATCCACCTACTAATGTATGCATGTGGGATTGCCTGCAGCTATGCTTTGCGACAGAACAAGAATTTACAATAGATTCTCAGAGCTGTCACAAACTAGTCACAACAAAAATGTTCAATTTTTTTTTTTTTTGATAGCACGTAAACACTCTTAGAAGAGGCTTGCATAAAAAACATGGTTTATAGAAAGATAGTGCTAAAATATGGTCACTGACCCAAGAGGCCTACAAAACAAATACGGACAAAGATTAGAGAAATTTAGATGGGAGTCAAGATGGGAAATACAGGACAGTGTTGGTGGCTAGAATGAATGGAGACATCTGTGAGGATTTTTTTCTAGCTGAAGTTTCTTGTAGGTATCCATATTGGGTTCGTGTGGCAAGGTTTTAGTAATGGGGGGCTACAAGTGCAATTTCTGTGAGAAGGTGCTAGAAGCTTCCTTGATGTCCAACAGAGGCAATGTCACAGGGCAGCCAAGGCCAAGCCAGGAAACAATGGTGGTAGAATCTCTGTGATGGTGTTTAACCCTATACCACTGCAACCAGAGAGAGGAGTAAGAATATGTGAGAGAACTCTGCAGGCACCAAGTTCAGTGAAGGACAGGGAGGAGGTGCTCCAGGCATTAAAGGAGAGATTTCCCTGCAGCCCGTGGAGAAGACCATGGTGAGGCAGACTGTCCCTATGCAGCCTATGGAGGTTGAGTGGAGCAGATATCCACCTGCAGCCTGTGGAGGATCCCACACTGGAGTAGGTGGATGCACCCAAAGGAGACTGTGACCCCATGAGAAGCCCATGCTGAAGCAGGCTCCTGGAAGGACCTGCAGACCCATGGAAAGAGAGGAGCCTACTCTGGAGCAGGTTTGCTGTCAGGACTTGTGACCCCATGGGGGACTCACACTGGAGCAGTCTGTTCCTGAAGTACTGCATCCCACAGACAGGATCCGTGTTGGGGGGTAACCCTGTAGCCCAGGTGAAGGACTCACATTGGAGAAGTTTCTGGAGGACTGTCTTCTATTGAAGGACCCCATGCTGGAGAAGGGGAAGAGTGAGAGTTCTTCCCCTGGGGAGGAAGGAACGGCAGAGGCAACGCATGATGAACTGACTGAAACCCCATTCCCTGTCCCTTTGCACCACTGAGGAGGAGGAGTGAAATTGACCCTGGGAAGGAAGGGAAGGTTGGGGGAAATGTGTTCTAAGATTCATTCTATTTCTTATTACCCTACTCTGATCTGATTGGTAATAAATTGCGAGTGTTTTGTCCATGACAGTAATTGGTGGGCTATCTCTCCCTGTCCTTATCTCAACCTGTGAGTGTTTTGTTATATTTTTTCTCCCCTGTCCAGTTGAGGAGATGGAGTGATAGAGTGGCTTTGGTGGGCACCTGGTGTCCAGCCAGGGTCAACTACCCACAGTGTCACAGAAAAGAAGAATTTTAAGGTTGCTTTGAGGTAAGACAGTATACTACCTTCCGATTACTTCTAAGGATCACCTCCCTCTCTGTAGATGGCTGTGGATGTTGTTTACCTAGACTTTAGTGAAGCCTTTGACAGTGTTCCTCCTGGAGAAACTGGCTTCCCATGGCTTGGATGGTCATATGGCTTTGCTGGGTAAAAAACTGGCTGGATGGCTGGGCCCAAAGAGTGGTGGTGAATGGAATTAAGTCCGGTTAGTTTACTGTCACAAGTGGTATTCCCCATGGCTCAGTATTGGGGCCTCTGTTGTTCAACAACTTTATCAATGATCTGGATGAGCAGAGGACACCAAGTTGGGTGGATGTGTTGATCTGCTTGAGAGTAGGGAGGCTCTAAAGAGGGATCTGGACAGGCTGGGTGCCACGTCCTGCACTTGGGTCACAACAACCCCCTGCAGCACTACAAGCTTTGGGAAGAGTGGCTGGAAAGCTGCCCAGCAGAAAAGGACCTGTGTGTGGTGATTGACAGCCAATTGAATATGAGCCAGCAGTATTCTCAGGTCAGCATCATCCTGCCTTGTATCAGCAATAGTGTGGCCAGCAGGAACAGGGAAGTGATTGTCTCCATGGACTCATCACTGGTGAGCCTGCATCTTGAATACTATTTATTTTGGGGGCCCTCACTACAAAAAGGACATTGAGGTGCTGGAGTGTGTCCAAAGAAGAGCAACGAAGCTGGTGAGGGGTCTAGAGCACAAGTCTTATGAGGAGTGGCTGTGGGAACTGGGGTTGTTTAACCTGGAAAAAAGGACACTGAGGGGAGACCTTATTGCTCCCTTCAACAAAATGGCCTTAATTTGTGCCAGGAAGGGCTTGGTTTGGATATTAAGAACAATTACTTCATTGAAAGGGTCACCAAGCACTGGAACAGGCTGCCCAGGGAAGCGGTGAAGTCACGATCCCTGGAGGTACTTAAAAGACTTGTAGATATGGCACTTCAAGACATAGTTTAGTGGCAGATTTAGCCGTATTATGTTTGTGTTTGGACTTGATGATCCTAAGGATCTTTTCCAACCTAATTGATTCTATGATTCTATGTCAGTAAATACAAGAATGTGCAGAGGTGGTGGATAACTATAAAAAACAAATCTTTTCTTCTTGATATGATATGATTGAAATGATATTGAAGCAATAGCTAAGGAATAATATAGACTATTCAGCTAATGTGTAAGAACAGATATGCTTGTATGTGCTGAGGTTAGAAAATCAGGTTATTGTAGTCAGCAAACCAAAAGTCAGCAATGACATGGATAAAAAGTTTAATTGAAGGAATGGCTAAAAATTTTAAATCTTAGGGTTGTTATGGAGAGGAAAACAGTCTACATTATTTAGTAATAAAATGAGTTTGAGCATAGAGAGACAACTCCTGAAGATGACTCCCAAATGAGAAGACAGCTGAAGAGAGTTGAGGTGTGAGAGCAGATGCCTACAAAGATCAAGATAAGAGGCAGTGTAAATGGCTTATAGAAAAAGCTTGAGCTTGTTTTCTTCATATTGACTTCATGGTGATGGCCAAAATTAAGTAAAGAAGTGTTGAAAACACAGCTTAAGATGTATTTTGTTTGGACGGAAGAGGTAGATTTGAAGTAGTCAAGCAGACTTCTAGATTTCAAGCATGTAAAACGGTATCTGAATTTAAGTTTGCCAGTAAGGCTGTCCATGTGGCAAGTTTGTAGGGAGAAAAAAAAGAGGACTGAGAACCAAACATCTGTATGAGGATGGAGAAAGAAATCCTCTAAATGAAGAATGATTAGAGAGTAAGAAGAAATAGAAAAGGACTGAATTTCAGAAAAGGAACAATGATGCATTTTAGGAAGAAAGGCCTAATAGGCTTTGTCAAAAGCAGTGGAGAAATCAACAACAGTAATTCTGATTTTTATTTATGAAGAGCTCATTAGAGATAATGGGGATCAGAATTTTGTTAAAGCCTCCATAGAGAAAGTATAAATTAGAGATGGGGAAACTATTGCACTGATATCTAGAACTAATGAAGAAATAGGAACAAATTTTTGCATCAAGCAAAACAAAACCTGTGTGTTAATTCCTGTTTACAAAATTGAAGAAAGAAATCTTTTTAGTGTAGAATGAATTTTCATTTAGTTTAAGTTGTATTTACCCACATTTAATCTTAAAATGATATTAAATTTGTAAAAGAAAGCATTTATTTATTCTCAGTACTCTCCTCTTTTTTCCAGGAATGCTAACAGTCTCTGACTGTAATTTTGTTTAACATTAAGCTGGATTTTTTTCCTGGGTTTGTCGTTGTTGCTTGATGGTAGAGTTTTTTCCTTTTTTTCCAATGACAAGTTAGTTGTAGCTAAAATAAGGAATTCTAGCACTCTACGTAGTGACTAAATACAGTGAGTTTAATGAAGGAGTACATTAATACAAGGACATACAAATAGAGTTAGGGCTGAGTTCTTAAAAATTAAGAGATCATGAGTCATTTGTATTTTGAAATGAGCCAGAGGAGAAAGAAAAGTTTTAGAAAGACTAACAAGGAAGAGGATAAGTTTAAGTGCAACGGAAGTTTTGGGAAAAGTGATGGTGTAAATGAAACAATCATAGGTATTACAGAAGAGCGGAGAAGAAACATCTGTAGCTATAATTGCCAGAGGAAAAAACAGACATCAGAAGAGAGATTGTAAGAGAAGCCCAGAGAAGCAGGAAACAGATTACATTTTATAACTCTCTCTTGAAAAGAATCAGTAAACTCCTGTGCAGGGATAGAAACAGAGGCAGGGAAAACGGCTCTTGAAAGCTAGTCTGACACGTGATATGTGCTTAGTGTTGTGAATATATGAGGTGCTAGCTCAGAGCAGGGAAGAAAGGACAGAGGAAAAGAGGTATTACTGTTGCAGCATGTTATTCAAGAGTACAGGCAGAAGTAGTAGATATTCAGATATTGCCAAGGCCATGGAATAGCAGAAATACCGTCTGAGAAAGAAACTGAGTGTGAAGGAGTGGGAAATATAGACAGATTAATTAAACATACCAGTGGAAAAAATAGGAGAGAGGGCAAGGAGAAGAAAGCAAAGAGTACAAACAGAAAATCGGCAGCGATGGTTTATAAATCAATGAAAATATGAGTGAAAGGATGCAAGTATTTGTTGGACAATTCTGGAAGAAACTGAGTGATGGTTAGAGTGATGAAAGTTAGAAAAGGAAAATCAGAGACCAGTTGTTTAGGAGATACTCAGCTAGTATCTATAAATATATTATCAATATCAATCAATATCTATCAATTAATATCAATATATTACCAAATAATAGCTAGATACTAGCTATTATTTGAATAAATAGTACTGCTGTATGGAGTTATTACTGGAGTTCTGGAAGAGAGGAGTGTTAGCACACTGATAAACAGGTGAAGAATAAGCTGAGAATAGCTCTCACTGGGCAGTGATTCAGAAATAGCTGTTTCAGGCAGTCAGAAATACCCTTTGTTGTGTGAATGGACATTTTAGTAATCAGAAGACTGAAACCAAAGCCATAAGGCAAATAAAACACTGAGGATGAGGAAGCTTCCAGCTAAAGATTTGGAGAAGATATTAGTGGGGAAAAAGTGGCAACCCTGACTAAACTTATCTAAAAGAAGAATAAAAGAAATTTTAACTGTTAAGTACCATTAGTCCCCCACACCAAAAGACAACAAATAGTCAGCAAACCTATAAAGTAAGATCTTAGTAAGCAGTTGTCGCGGTTTGAGAAGGGGGGCATTTTCCCCCATACCGAAAGGATGCGACGGACTGGTTTTGGCTGGGAATCCTGCCAAAACACACAGAAAACTTCTGATGCTCATTAAAAGTTCTGATAAGAGCTCGTTAGGCTTCTCGGGCTAAGGAATATAACACAGGCTACATATATGCAATAGATGTTTAATGAGAGAGATGCCCTTGAAGGTAAAATCGGACTGGGAAAGGGAGAGAAAAGAGATGAGGGAAAATGAATACAAGTGTACAGTATAAACTCCCTGATC
>NW_010400822.1:35076-35318 GCF_000710305.1 Buceros rhinoceros silvestris | reverse complement strand
CTGGGTCGGACCCAAAGCTTCGCCCCAGTCAGGCGAAGGCTTGCAGGGTTTATGCGAGCGGCTAACCGCGCCTGTCTCAGGCAGGGAGCCCGCCTGAGAAAACTATTCACTGCAGAAACCCCTAAATGGCGAAGACACCCCTCAGCCCCCCTCCCCTTGGCTCAGGTAACTTCCCGGAGCGCAGGTTGCTGCTGCGGCTAAGTGGGAGCCGGCGCCCGGGGCTGGGGTGGGCCCCCCGGGCG
>NW_010400822.1:29037-34945 GCF_000710305.1 Buceros rhinoceros silvestris | reverse complement strand
CCCGGGGCTGTGGTGGCTCCCCGGGCGCCTCCTTTAGCTCCCGCCCCGCCCGGCTTTCGGAGAAGCTGTCTCCTGCTGGGGGTCGCCGCCGGGTGTTTGGAATGGGTTGGACAGTACGGGAAATGCCTCTGTTCGCTGCCGGGTACGTTGTAGCAGGAGCCCTGAGGACAACCGGTAGGGGAGTCCACTATAAAGCCCATTACTGGAGGCGACAAAGAAGAAAAGTGCGGGGGAACCTGTTTTTCCCCATGTTTCCAGGCCTTGGAGAGAGCGAGAAGCAATTAGAAGACAGCGTGTATTGTTTCTCAGTAGTGCTGGATTCCCCCATACCTCAGAATTGCTAAGGAGGGATTATGCTGCAGGATTATGGTGGGGGGTCAGGTTTTACTGTCTCAATTTCTGCAGTCTGCTTGGTCGCTGACTAGTACTGTGTACTTTGCCTGCTCTCCCATATTTATTATTGATGTGACTTTTGTCCCAGCCACTGCAGTTCTTAACTGCTCTTCTATTCCCTTTTTAGTCCGTTGGCTGCAGTCGGTCAGTGCAGCCTTTCTTCCTTCCCCTGCATGCTCTTTTTTGCTGCCTCTTGTTATAAGTTCTTCAACCCTTCTCAGGCTAGAAATGCACCTGGGATAGTTTG
Organism: Buceros rhinoceros silvestris; assembly: GCF_000710305.1. Lineage (NCBI taxonomy): Eukaryota > Metazoa > Chordata > Aves > Bucerotiformes > Bucerotidae > Buceros > Buceros rhinoceros. Next base: position 34,305 of record NW_010400822.1, on the reverse strand, counting down.
CTTGTTTGTTTGTTTCCGGGCTGGAGAAAACTATGATAGTGGCCCTTCATTCTCTTCTTCTTTCTCCTGGCAATGCTGGAGGAAGGAGCAGAAGAAGAATATCTTGTTGCTTACCACAAGCAAGAAGAGTGGCTAAGCCTCTTCTGCTGCTCTCCTTCATGTCTTTGAGAATCTTTTGTCCTCTGAGGAGAGCTGTGGAAAACTCGGCAGCTTTCCTGCACAGATCCTACATCAGCAGGCACTAATCAGGGGTTCTCTTTGCAGCAAGGCATCTGCTTCTGCAATTTGGAAGAAGAATAGCATTTGTGCCATTGCTGGCTTTAACTACAAAGAGGCTACTGTCACTCATAAACAATTGCAAGATTTGGCAGCAATGGGCTGCTCTCTTCTGGAAACAGAAATTAAGTCATGGACAGTGATATGTACCAGGCAGTTGCTAAAAGAACCGGACTTTCAAACAGGCCAGTACAGATAAAGAATGTAGTTGCAGAATGTATTAAGCTGTGGGAAAATACACCAGAATATGTTCACAGTCTTCTAAATAACTTAAAAATAATATTCTCTGTAGAATACTTTAAATAAACCCTGATTTTAATTCTATTGGTCTCTACTATGCAGAGAAAAAATTTCATAGATCGCTTTATAGTGAGATGGTTTCTCAAATGCTTTGTCTGAAAATGTTGCTTCAGGAGCTGCTATACTTCTGGTATTGGTGCGGGGACTGCTGTATTTTGGTCTAGGATTGCAATGAGAGAATAAAGAATGAGAAGGTGATAGACAAGAAGAGGACAAAAAGAAGTTCCTGGGGGAACTCAAAGATCTGAAATTGGCGCAACATTTGTGTGGTGACTAGAATCGTGAGAACTGGCAGAGACAGTTAGAAAAGCTGACAGCAAGTTACAGAGAGGGTCTGCACTGGTTGGTAGGCAGATGCTAACTGGGATGAAGATGGGGTTGGACTGGTAACCAAATGCAGTTACCAGTTCAGTTTGTTTAACACCCCCTTTCTCTCCATGGCATTTTGCAATTTCAGAATGGGCCTGAGCATCGCTATGACTGGCATAAATTTAAAATGTTTTGAGTATGGACACTAATGTTGCTGGATACCATCTGACCATCTGTTCAGTTGGCCTCAGCCTGACTATAAATAATCCTTTTTATTTGTTTCCTGGTTTGATGTTTGTTTTGCTGGTGCTATGCAGCATGCTGTGGGATTACTTAAAGGACCAGTTTGCAATAGGTGTTCTTCAGTAACTGCTGTACACCCCCTGTCTACAGTGTAATTAAATTGATTAGCACTTGGATTAGTTAGCAGACCTGTTGAGATAAGAATGATCTTCACATGACTCAAGCACAGTTCTTCAGTGTGCTTAGGGAAGTGTCTGTCATGTTTACAGTGTAGTGTCAGTGTGAATTACAGACATTTTAAAACAAATTTAGTGACTTCGTTGTAACTTCATTATAAAGCTATCCTGTTGCAGTAGGTTGGGGGTTGAACAATGTCATCAAGATGCATACAGGGAGATATGAAGGAGATATGAAAGATGAGCCCTGAGTGACAGCCTTTGCTGGTGCTCTTCAGAGAAGTATCCTCAGGAAAGACAAGCACTTTTGCCAGACGAGCTCTAACATTTTCCTGGCAGGTGTAAAGTTTCTGTCTGAAAATTTGTGCTAAGCCAGCAGACTTCATGAAGCTGTTGTAATGTGCAATGCATCATATTTTTATTTTGTTGCTGTGTTAACTGAGAAACCTGAGAGTGATAATGTGATGTGACCTTCAATGTTCGCAGTGTTGAAAATCATACGGCATGCTAGGAAGCAAGGCTGTTTTGTAGTGTTGCCTGTCATCTTTTTGTGGCGTGCCGGTGGCTGGAACAATATGCCCCATAGAGGGAACATCACTCCCGTGCTCCTCCTTTGGTCCAAGTTTGTAGCAAAGGGCTGGTTGTACACTTTTCCAGTGTTGTTCTTACCTTTGTGAATGTTCTTTGTCCAAGGCAAGTGAAATGCATTAATTTGGTTACTTCTGTTTTCTCTTTTTCAGCTAGCACAAGTGTTAAAGACACCTTTGTTGGAGCCAGAAATGGACAATACAGGCTTTTAAAAATAGTAATTGACAATGGTTAGTCAAATTTTAATCTTTTTTTCTTTTAGATATTTTCCTAGTTGTTTTAGTGACCTACATGTACAGTTGTTTAAAAAAAAAAAAAGCTCTGCAAAACTTGGTGTTACTAAGGTCTTTCACATAGAGAAGTTAAGACTTAAGTTTTGGTGATGCTAAGCTTTTCAGTACAGTGCTGCTGTATTTTTGTATTTCAATTTTTTCCAAGTGTTGTTTAATGTTTTACCATGCTGGGTGTTTCATATAGAAAATATAAATGAGTTTACTCTACCGTCTTACTATAAAAAGAGTAAAAGAAAAAAGAATTCCATGCCTGTGTAGTGTCTCGGCAGTTTGGTTACTTACACAGTCACTTTAGATGAAGTATAAATGTCATCTGCCTCTTTCACTGGGATGAGCTGCGTGTAGAAAGTCCTCTTAAAGCAGTTGTTTAAATAGTAATCTGTCTACATAGAAAATGTCTTCAAAAATCTGTGACTTGGTAGAATTTTCAAAGCTAAAGGTGTTCCTTAAATCTCACACTGATATATAAATATAAAATTACACAATTACTTGCAGAACCTGAGTTTGATCCTTGAACTTCTTGGCAAGAGATCAAGACTGCAAACACTGCAAGACTGAGTGTATAATATCTTTTTTTTTTTTTTTAATAGCAATGCTGGTTGACTCTAAGACATGGATGGTTTCGGCCATCTTCTCAAGATTTGATTTATGTCCTTGGAGTTTTTGTTCGTTCTAGAGTTCATTCATTTACAGTGCACTGAAATAGCTGTTAGCTGGAGAAGGGTACCTGTATGTACATACACATATGTACTTTTATTGTTAGGTAAATAAACTGTCATTACCTTCTTTGTGTTTGCATTTCTTAGGAAGTCTCCTGACATTTTAATATTGCTTTTCTTAAGGAAGTGGCAAAAATAATACTATAGGCAGGTCACTGTGGTAAAGGCTCACTAGCACAAGGTAGCAAATGCTGGCATACCATTGAATTTTAGGGGGGGTTTTCCCCATTAGGCAAGGTAAAACAATATGCTTTTGTTTGTATGCTACTAGAAATAAGTTACAAATGGAAGATATTCCCTAATTTTTTTCCCTTTTTTGTGTCTATATATATGTAATATGCATTTTGTCTCTGTGTAAAAGCAGAATCCAGTCTTTGATACTATTGACCACAGTTCAAAAAGAAACCTCTAAAACTCCCAGAATACTCTTGTCTGCAGGAGCTTTCAGCAGCTGCCCTTAGTCAATAGATAATAGTCAAATTGAGTTCTGCTGCTCTGAATTAGTAAGAGGAGAGGTTTTCTGATAGGCAGTAGAGTTTCTCTGATTGTATTTTTGTATCTTAAATCCAAGTGAGTATGAAGTCACCTAGAGTTCAGAACTGGCAAGTACATTCTGAATACTCTGTTCTAGGCGTACAACTTGAGCTAGTCTGTATCTAATTCAGAGAAGGGCCAAACCCCCTGTGCTTGAGCTGCTCACGTTCTGTGACTTAGAGTGCCTTGCTCTGAAAGTTTTGCTGTAGAGGCATTTCTAAACTGTTGTACTTTTGTCTGAAGATTTACAAGTTAGGTCTTAGCCTCTCAAAAGATGTTTTGTATACTAGCTACCTTGATGGACCTCAGACTGTTGTATGATCTCATTTACACAAGGCATTTCTGTTTTGATTGGGGGGGCTAGTATTTATTGGAAAGCTGATAAATGTTTTGAAAGACTTCCCTTTGAAAGCTGAGATGTGGTTTATAAATAAGAATCTTGTTGCTACAGTGGTTCACATAATTAAATCTCATCTGAAGTATTCTATAGAGACTTAAGCCAATTATACATAATAAACAACTTCAGTCATCTGAAGAGATTGTAGTTATGAAACTGTGTTAGAAAGAGGTTTATCTACTTACATAGTCAAGTTAAAGTGATTAGTGCAAGCATATTCATTCCAAACTCTTTTCACTGAGTTATTGACTCCTTACAATGAGTACAAACATTACTATATTATAGCAAAAGCCTCAATAAGTCTAAAATTAAAAAGCTTACTGTCATCTTGTTTCTACTTAAGTATTCCAATTTTAAAATAACCTAACCGGCAGCAAACAATTTTATTTCCCTTTGGCAAGCATATGTTAAAAACACTAACATCAGTCTTATCCCTTCAGATCAAAGAACTTGATGACAAACAGCGCATTAATCATCATCTAACTATTTTTTTGGGTTAAAGTAAGTTAGGTTTTGAACATACACAGCTTTTGTAGGAATTCACCGACTTTTACACTTTCACTATTTTTGACTTCCATTCTTATGAAATTACGAAAGATTGAAGTGCCTGATTAGCTGTTTATAGTAATTGCTAATTTTGAAAAACAGTATTAACTGTATGGTTGCTAACCTGTAGCTTTGGTTATTGGTTATAGAGCAGCTTGTTGTGGGATCCTCTAGGAGGCCAGTTGGATCATGGGAAAAGGATTATGATGCCTTTGTCCTTCCCCTTCTTGAAGACAAGCAACCGTGTTATATATTATACAGATTAGATTCCCAGAACGCTCAAGGATATGAATGGATCTTCATTGCATGGTCACCTGATCACTCTCCTGTAAGTAACAGTCATCAAAGGCCTCATGTTGTTAATGATTTTTCAACAGTGCCATTTGATCGGAATCCTAGAAATGAAGGAAGAGGATTTGAGTGATGAAGCATTCCCCAACCTTCCCCTCACTTTCCCCCAAGAAAACTGGGAAAATATCCTTCTCAAAGCCCATTGAGGAGAAATATCAGTGGGTCTGGATAGAGTGCAGCTGATCCAAATTATTTCTAGCCTGACTGGAGAAGACAAGAATACGTTTTTGCCCTATTTATTTGTCTGTCTTTCTGTCAGTATTTCATGAAAATTCATGGAAGGATGTAGGACAGAAATCTCAGTGGGTGTTATCTTAGAGAGAAGGATTAAAGTGTGAGCTCAAGCTGTTTATTCTGTTTGGCTTGCTGGCCGCCTGGCTGGCACTCATGGATCTGTGACCTGCCAAATGTTTCTTAGTAGTTAGAAAACATGGGAGGGAGCTGAGGTTTGAGTTAAGGATTTCTAGGAGAAATTAGGATACTGCATACAGGTTCTGAGAATGTGAGATAAGGGAAAACATAAAGTAAAGCTATTC
>NW_010400822.1:26863-28960 GCF_000710305.1 Buceros rhinoceros silvestris | reverse complement strand
ATCCCTGCTGCTAAAGCAAGCACCAAAATGAAACTTGTCCCATGACCCAAAACACGCCAACTTCCCCAAGCCTCAGGAAAAGGGTCCACTGCCAGAGCCACAGAATAAACAAACACCACCAACATTCCACCCAAATACACCATAAACAGCACCAACGCAATAAAAGAAGCCCCCAAGCTCAACAACCACCCACACCCTGCTACAGAAGCTACAACTAAACCCACTACTCCATAATAAGGCGACAGATTAGAGGCAACTGCCAACCCCCCCCCCAAAATAAAAGCCAATCCAAGAAAAAACACAAAAGAGGCCATAGCGTGTTCTTGCTTGGCTTTTCTCCAAGGTCTATGGCCTGAAAAGCCATCGTTAAAAAAACCCTTAACTACAAGAACCCCCAGAACTTTAGCATTTAGGAAATCATGAGACACCAAGAGCTGCAGTGCACAGAAGAGATTAAGGGGAAAAAACGAGGTATGGTGAGAATGGTGTGATGGTGAAATAAGGTGGGAAGATGGGACTGTTGAGAGAGTTAAAAATGAGTATATTAGATGCAAGTTGATAGGAACGAAACATCATGAGATCTTCCACCCTCAGAAAATTTAATTTTTTGACTCTGTAGTTGAACAAAAACTGTCTGGAGTCACTAGCAAATCAAAAATAATAATGAGTTATTTGCAGTCTATCTATTGTCACTGGTCTGTTCACTAAGGGATACAAAAGATTTAAACAATTGTGGGTTTTCCCATTTAATGTTAGTAAAGGTTATCTTGACTTTTTTTTTTCCATTTAACAAAAGGCTCATACTCTTACTAAAGCTGCAATATAAGCTTGGAATTGCTTTGATAATAATGCATAGTATTATGCCCTTGAGAATTTAATAGTGTGTGTTAAAGCATGATCCAGAAGCTTGTTCCATGGAGTTTATTAAGAATTGCAACTTCATAATGCGATTTCAACACTTAAAATACTGTTCAAAAAAGATGTTAATGGGCTTTGTACACCAATATGCTAGATTCTCTGTGTACGCTAAAGGAATAAAAAGAACCCAAACCAAAACAACACTGTTCTATTATATGCTAGGTTCGTCAAAAAATGTTGTACGCGGCAACCCGAGCAACACTTAAGAAAGAGTTTGGAGGTGGTCATATTAAGGATGAAGTGTTTGGAACAGTACAGGTATGTTTTTCTTTTTAAAGTCAGCACGCTGACTTTAAATACTAAATATAGTAGCTGATGTTTACTGGTATGAATTTGTGGTGTTTCTGCTCTTTTTTTTGATTAAGGAAAAAGTAGTTAAAAGCTCTGTGTATTATTCCAATGTTAAAATGTAATTGCTTTCGTTTGAACTAGTAACTGTTTTTAACAACTTCAGGCTAAGAAGTCCTTTCCTCAAATGGTTATGAAAACTAGATAATCTAAGAATAATAGGAGCATCTCTCAATCTCACTGCATGCATGTGCATCTTCTAAAAGCTGTAGCACTGTAACTTTGAGACCAGCTGTATACACAAGCTGTTTTGGGCGTATGATTCCAAATCGGATGTGGGCTAGAACAGAGATCTGTAAGACCTTAACATCTGAAAACAAGTGGTTTTACTGTAAACTAAGTGTATTAAGCTGTCAGTTCTTTAGAATTTGGTCTTAACATGTAACTCAAGTCCATGACTACCATCTTAACCTAGGGAAACAGAATTTTAGTGGCTACTGATTTGTTCAATGAAAATACTAATGATCGACTGTTCGGTTATGGTAAGGTAATTGGAAGTTGCATGTATGAAATATAACAAGCTTCTAAGGGATGTTGAAAAGCCTGCAAGTGCTGTGTGTGTAAGGAAATATGAGGCATTATACAAGGCATTACCTTGGTTTCTCTGGGAAACAAGTCTTACATGGTTGTGATGTCTGCTGCTTGTCAGGAAAACATCAGACAGTCTTGACTTTATAATCCATTGCCAGTTTTAAAGCTTTCAAGAATACTGATGGTTATAATTTCCCTCCTTCTCCTTCATCAGAGGGACTGTAGCAGTTACCTTCTGTTTGGCCTGTTAATTAGTTCATCACATACACGTATCTGAACCAAAGCACCGCCGCTATTGAC
>NW_010400822.1:25025-26722 GCF_000710305.1 Buceros rhinoceros silvestris | reverse complement strand
GTGCTGAAGGAAGGGAAATAGTTGGAGATTTGGGGAAGAATAAAGGATATTGTAGTGGGGGAAAAGCTGTGGAAGAGACATGGGCTGTTGTGGTGGACATGCAAGTCTATAAGGCTAGGAATTCTGCTGCTCTCCAAGTAAATAATTAGTTATATTCAGCATTAAGCTGTGATGGAGACTTCATTATCCTAACAAACACATTAACAAAGCTCTCTGGAGAGGCTGTATTCTAAAGGAGGAGGTAACTGAGTTGGTAAGAGGGTTTACTGATAGAGGTCATGTTGTTAGCTCCTTTTTTTTTTTTTTTTTTCCATTCAAGCGACTAATCTCTCACCACCTCTTGCACTAAACCATTAGCAGTCTATGGTAATATGTAGAATGTGCATCTAGCCCTATAGCTCAGAGCCCAAGCCTGGGCTTCCATCTCAGTTGTAAGGAAGGAGCATTGCATTTGTGTATTACTGTTATTTCAGAATGTGCTTGGAGCGCTTAGAGGATGGAGTCAGTGTAACTCACTTTTTCCAAGTTCATTATGTTACAACCTAAGATATCTCTAAATTGTTGGTTTCAGTCTTTATAAAATTCTGGCCTCTAATGCTCATCTGTCTGAAAATCACAGCTTCTTCAAGGTATTCAAATCACAAACCGCACTCAGAATCTTGATAGTCAGCATCCAGTTGGGTTACTTTGTCTTTATTTCGTTAGACACGAGGATGGGTTAATTGCAACCAGCTCTATTATCCCAGTGGAACCTGGTTTTGGCCCCACCTCCTAGTTCATATGTATGAACCTCAATACCTCTGGGCTCCTGAAACAAGGCGCAATGGAATATTGGCACTGGATGTTCAATCTGGGAAGAGCTAAGAAGGAGCTTTCTCTTTCTCCTCAGGACTTGAGTATAAAATCACATTCATATGATTGTGTATGAAGTCCTGCCCTTTCCTGAGTGACCACCTTAATTAAAAAAACCCACAACAAGTATTTGCCTCTGACATAAACCTCTTTGGAGAGGGCCACAGCTGACACCATATTAACACATTCTCCAAAGTGGTTATCAGAATTCATTGCTTTGGTGACGTTGGATCCTAAGCTATTTGTGGTACCCTGTGCTTACTCCTCCCCATCCTAAGACAGCATTTCTGTCTCCCATTTTTCTGGTAGAAAACTACCAGTAAGCTACCAGTCCGAGCATGCAAATTCTGTAAGAAAATAGATTTTTATTATTATTATTGTTTATTAGAATCGTGGCAATTCTGTGAGTTTTCTCTAAGAAGGCACACAGTCTCCATTAATGCTAGTTTTTGAAATAGCAAGGTAATTGGCTGATTTTGGAAATGCTGCCCCCAGTGCAACTGGGTACAAGAGCAGCCCAGTGGACCTTGCTGTACAGGAAGATTAGGTGAATTTGCAAATGCATCTATGCTGGTAATCTGTTGAAATAAAATGGCCATAACTTTTTTTTTATGCTGCATTAAACATCTTTGAAGAAAGCTTTTATTATCAGAAAATGGTAAGTTTTGATATTGTGCTTTCAGGATGATGTTTCACTGAATGGATATAAAAAATTCTTGATATCCCAGTCCTCCCCTGCACCTCTGACTGCAGCAGAAGAGGAACTTCGACAAATTAAGATTAATGAGGTACCTACAATGTCTTCATGCATGGGTGGGAAATGATGCAATGTTCTAAATGCATTG
>NW_010400822.1:13449-24890 GCF_000710305.1 Buceros rhinoceros silvestris | reverse complement strand
GGGAAAAAGCCATTCCAGAGTGAAAAAGGGCAGAACAGAAAACAGAATGTCTCAGAAAGTCTGAGTAGTCAGAAATATAAATTTATGTCTCAATGAATTGAGGAGGATGATGGCAGGAGTTGAAGTGGCATGATCTTGCTGAGATTGCAAGGCCTAGTATCTAAGTCAGTGACCTTATAACTGCAGAACTTAATTGCTGCAACTTTGGCACCTGACATGTTTTTAATGTCACTGGGTGTCCTTTATTGTGGCGGGTGACTGAGCATTGGTACAGGTTGATTGGAGAGGTTGTGGAGTCCCTATCTTGGAGATATTCAAAAGCCATCTGGAGAGAGATCTGGGCAGCTGGCTCTAGGTGGTCCTGATTGAACAGGGTGGTTGGACAAGATGACCTCCAGAGGTGCCTTCCAAGCTGAACTGTTCTGTGATTGCCCACATATATTTCCACGGTGACAGAAATTGTAGAGAAAACACAAAATAGCAACTGTGGCAGTGAATGATTGTCAGGACTGTTTCAGCAACCTTACTCCTAGAGACAATGTGCTTAGCTTCCAGCACCAGTGCACTTGTCTTTAAGACTGAGAGGAAGTGAATGGAATTGCAATAAAAATAAAACAGAAATCCAGAACAACTCACTAGACCTTTTAAGAGACTGATTTGGTTTTTCTTCTAACGCTTTACAGAAAAACCTCTAACAAATGCCTTTAACCAAATAATTTAATGATTGCCAGCTACCTAGTGACTGAAAAGTTTCAGAGGGTTCTTTTCTCACACTTTGCTATCACTCGATCACTGTTTGTGTTCAGATGTGTTAGAATAGGTCATGGACTGATCTTACTAGTTTTTTAGGCTTGTGTTTAACAGTTGTGGTACATGTGTTTGAAATACGGTTTGTTTTTGCAGCTGGATACCAGCAAACCATTGTTATAAATGCAGCTATGTATCTTCTCTTATGTTTTCACTCTACTGTGCTTTTGCGGCAGCTTTGTTTATTGACTTTTTTCAGTGGTGTCTTTTACTTTCTATGTCTAATTTTGATTAATCCAATGTAGAAATGCATTCATTATCATCAAACGCTTCATTTTTCTTTAACAGCTTTAAAAAAAAAAAGGCCACTAAGGAATGTAAAAGTTCTGTGGTATTGATGATCACTTCTGCTGTTAGTGCTGTATTTTATGCACTGCATACATTGTGTTTAACAGCTGGTTCATGCAGACTAAAACTTTATGTGCTATTACCAAACCTTAGCAGCAATACCTGTGCTTTTCAGAGATACATAAACTGTAGATTGCTGCTGGTTTTTGAAGATTTGTTTGAAGCATCTTGCAATATGTTAACTTACATAACGTCTTTCGTCATTTTTTTCTACCATTATGAAGCCTCTAATTAGACTTAGAAAACAATAAACTTTCTGATTTAAAAAAAAAAAAGAAAATAGAGTTTCCCATATGTATATTCTTTCATAATTATCTTAAGAAATGTTTTTCTGGGTCAGATCAAAGGATCAGCTAGTCTGCTGTCAAGTCCTTGAGTGAACAACAGCCAAAGTCTAGAAAGTGTGTAGGAGCAGGGGAAGAAGGCTATGATAATTCCCTTGGATACTCTTCTGTTGCCTCAGCATTTGCAGGTGGGGATTTTCCTGAGCAAGAGATGATGTCTTACTATACAATTGCTCTTAGTGAGTTTCTCATCCATTGTGTAGACTTGTCATTTTTCTAAATCCATACAAAGTTTTTGTTGGCTGCAGATCCTTCAGCAGTGTATTCCACAGGTTGACAAAGTGCTATGTAAGGAACCACTGCATGCTATCTAGTTAATAGCTCCTACAGAATGTGTGGGCAAGGCACAGAAAAGTCATTAAGTTATTCCTGTTTCCTTCTTCTCTTTGATAAAGCCAACCACATCCCAGAAGGCCAATTGTATTCTGGGATGCATCAAAAGAATCATGGCCAGCAGGTCAAGGGAGGTGATTCTGCCTCTCTGCTCTAGTGAGACCCCACCTGAAGCACTGTGTCCAGCTCTGGAGTCCTCAGCACAAGAAAGACAAGAGACCTGTTGGAGAGGGTCCGGGGGAGGGCCACAAAAATGATCAGAGGACATTGTCTCTCACAAGGACAGGCTGAGAGTTGGAGTTGTTTTCAGCCTGGAGAAGACTCTGGGGAGACCTTATTGTGGCCTTTCAGTACTTCATGGGGACTTACAAGAAAGATGGGGACAGTCTTTTTAGCAGGCCCTGTTGCAACAGGGCGAGGGGTAATGGTTTTAAACTAAGAGAGGGGAGATTCAAACAAGATAGAAGGAAGAAATTTTTTACAATGGGCGCAGTGAAACACTGGTACACGTTGCCCAGAGAGGTGGTAGATGCCCCATCCCTGGAAACATTCAAGGTCAGGATGGATGGGGCTCTGGGCAACCTGATCTAGTTGAAGATGTTCCTGCTTATTGCAGGGGGGTTGGACTAGATGACCTTTGAAGGTCCCTTCCAACCCAAACTAATCTATGATTCTATATCTGTGTACCTCTGTTGTATTCCTTACCAGTTACCTCTTCTGTGCTGAAAAGCCCTAATCGAGGTAGTTCTTCCTCCTAAAAAAGGCACTCCATGCTTCTGATCCTTTTGCTTTTCTCTGCAGTTTTTCCAGTTCTGCTATATAATTTATGAGATGAAGGGATGGGGAAGCCAGAACTGCATGTGGTATGCAAGATGCAGGCATGTTACTGATATCTACAGTGCGTAATGATGTGTTCTGTTCTCTACTCATTTTCTAACAATTTGTAACATTTCATTTGTGGGTGGAGACTGTTGGGCTTTTTCGTTTTGTTCAGGGTTTTTTTTCCAAGACTGACCACTGGGTTTGTATTTTCAGACATATTCAATGTGACCGGCAAGGTCTTGCACCTGAATGGTAGTAGCTAGCTCAGCCCTATCTCCATACAGGTAGAAGAGAGGGGGTGTGTTGGTTGGTTGGTTGGCTGGGGTTTTTTTTCCCATCTGGGAACATTACATTACATCTATTCACAGGAAATTTCATCTGCCATTCTGTCCATCGCTCAGCAGCCATCATAATCTTATGGTGTGAATGCAAATATTTTTAAGTTACTTTAGGTGTTTTTATTTTGGTTTAATGGCCTGAAATATTTTGCAGTATAGACAAGTAGGTTTTGTTTGTATTCTTAAATCTCGAGTTATTCTGGGTTAATCTCTAACTTGCCTGACCCCACACCTCACAGCCTGTTTTTATGTTTGTTTTTTTCACTACTTGTATTTTAATATGATTTATATAGTATGGTATTTTCTTACGGTTTATTATTTTGCGATGCCTATTTTATGCTTATTAACCAGGCTTTTATGCAGATACATTTTGCAAATATTTTTTATATAACCTTCTTCATAAAATTATGTCTTTATACAAAAGTAAACTCTTCCACCTGCTTTCTTCTCCTCTTTCCTTGTTGCTGGCAAATTGTTCCCTAAAATCTGTAGTTTAGTGTTACCCCAAGTATCTTTGGGTTTTTTTATTTTTATCAGTTTGTTTCATACTTCATTAGCTTCTTTAATTAAAGCCACACGTCTTCTAGTTGATATATCCAAGACCTATGCTTTCCATTTTGTACACCAGTTTTGACTTCTGCTGCTTCATCTCTAGTGTTAAATGTATTTGTGAAATTATAAGAGGAATTCAATATATTCAAAAGCTAATACCTAGACAATAAGTTCAAACTTGGGAAACTGGAAGTCAGAGCGTATTGCGTGAATGTTTAAGATAAACACAAATTCTTGAAGAGTGCCCTTGAAAATATCTGTTTCTTTCTCTCAAATAACTTGTGACTAACTGAATTGGATCATGAACAATTATCTGCCTTGCAGTTAGCCTGGATTTTTTTTTTTGCTTTGTGTTAGACCGTCTAGAATTTAAAAACTAAGATTTGGTTTGTTTCGATCGCTTTCTTTTTGGTATAGGCTTCTGGGGGAGGGTGTTGAAGCAGGAGGGAGGGAAGTTGCTTTGCGTTTTCTTCAAGATCAGTTTGTCTCATAAGATACAATTTCTTTTTGAAAATGTTGATTCCCTACTAACATTTTTCAAAATACAACAAAGTCATAACCAATATTGTTAGTTCAAAAGTATAACACAGCATATAAAAATCAAGCTTTTTTCTCCTGGCTTATCTTGTTGCAAACTTAACCTTGAGCTTCTTCACTGACACTTGAGTCAGTTTTTCCTCTGATGGTAATGTTGGCTCTGCTGTTTCAGAGATAGGAAACTGTTTTCAGGTTAGCAAGCAAACATGACCTGTAAATTAAAAAATGCAACTTTTGTAGGTGGGGATGATGGTTTAGGGTAGTTTATTCTTGGAACAGCTACTGCTAACTCTGTGTAACCATGTGCACTGCATTGTCAGCTATTGTATTGAAAACAAATGAATCTTCACAAAGGTTTCTATTTACATCTCCATTAACTTGTGTTCCAGGTACAGACGGATGTTGGTGTAGATACCAAGCATCAAACACTGCAAGGAGTAGCATTCCCCATTGCTAAAGAAGCTATTCAGGCTTTGGAGAAATTGAAAAATAAGAAACTCAATTATGTGCAACTGGCAAGTATAAAATAACTACTCTTTAATAGTGAGTATAAAATTGATTACCTGCAAAAAACCAGTTTGTGTTGATGATGTACACTGATACCATGCTGTGTTAGATGAATTCATTTTTTTCCCCATCCTGTCATGTTCTCTCGTTTGCTTTCTGTGTATTAACTGTATTCAGGTTTGCTTTGTTAACAGCAAATTGATATGAAAAATGAAACTATTATTTTGGCCAACACACTTCATACTGAACTTAAGGACTTGCCAAAAAGAATTCCGAAGGATGCTGCGCGTTACCACTTCTTCCTGTATAAGCACACCCATGAAGGAGACTATCTGGAATCCATAGGTATGAGAAAATTTCCCAACATGAAATTTCATTGGCCTGTTTCAAATCCTTTAATTTTGAGGCAGATAAAGACGTGTCGTAGAAGTAATCTGTCTATCAGCATGAGCATAAATTTTGGAGACATTTGGTTGTGAAACTGAATTCTGAAGAGTTCTTATGTTTAGAAGGTAGTGAGCTATCCATTCTGAGTAGGAACACCCGTAAATCAGTCATCATGTGAAAACACAAAGATACTGGCCATTCTCTCATTCCCCATTTGAAATGAAGCACTTGCTGAAGCAAAAGAGATCCAGAATGGTGTTACATTTTTCCATTTCAGACTTCATAGTTGATTTGCGATGCCTCTCTGCTGTAAATGATTTTATGATACAGGTTGTGATGGAGTGTAGTTACGGTCTGATTGTGGTTTATTTTTTTTCTGCAGTTTTCATCTACTCTATGCCAGGGTATACTTGTAGTATACGAGAACGAATGCTCTACTCTAGTTGCAAAAGCCCGCTGTTAGAAATTGTAGAAAGGCAGTTGTGGATGCAGATAATTAGAAAGGTAAGTACACTGGATATACTGGTATTTCCTCCATCCCTCTGTTCCCTTCTTAATATCTAACTATAACTGTCTCTGCCACCACCTTGTCTAAACAATGAAAAGTGTTATGTAACTATTAGTTTGTCCTGAACAAGAAATACTTGTTGATAAAGCTCCAGATACAAAATTAAGTCATGGAAGCTTTTCTCTGGTTCATAATTCCTACACTTTCTTAGCTTTAACAATCGTATCCTTGTGCATCAAGGGAGCGTTTGGTAGTTGAAGGGCTGTTTAGAACTAATATGATTTCTCACTAAAAGGCCTGTCATATTTGGACCACAACACATGGCTGTTGTTGAACACTAAATTCCTTTAAAACCAAGGATGTTTAAGGATTTTCAAATTAATTCAGAGCTGCAGTTCTGGAACCTAAACCTACTGTTTTTAGGTGTCCTTGCAAACACGGATTTGCAAGTAGGCTGGTTTTTTTTTCACATTGTGTAGATTTTACTAGTATGCAATAAGTTGCTTCTCGCCTCCAGAGCAGAGACTGTAGCAACGGTCCATTTGTGGAATATGTGACCTATGGTACATTCTGAACACTTGTGTAAATTTAGAAAAACTTTGAGACTTGGTTTCTGTGGGGATTATGACTACCTAAAAATAAATAGCAGAGTTAATACTAACTAGTTTTACTGAGGTGACAAGAATGGAGTAGATTATTACTATGAATTTTAATATGTAATTATTTCTCAGAAATTTCCTGTCTACAATGAAGTAAATGCACCATGTGACTCCTGGAATTCCCAGAGACATATTTCTGAAGCACGTACTTGCAACAGCAATACTCTGGCTGGCAAGTCCATCAAGTGCTATGGTTGGCAGGCCATGAAGTGTTGAATGCTCAGCAGAGCAGGGCCAAAACATTTCTGTGAATTCTAAATTCCTGCAATTCAAAACAGTGGAGTTTGGCTTGTGAACATTCTTGCCATTCAGGTTTACGTGCTGAATTTTAAAACTGAAAACAGCACCTCTTTTTGTTCATTATTGTAGCTTTTCCCTGGCTTGAATACTCGCTGAGTGGCAGTAGCCAGCTAATCCTCTCAGCTGTTTGTACTCCTCCCCCTCTATCTCAAGACACAACAGTATGTGTGCATATGGCTTTTACAATTAGCTTAAACCACGTTTTAGTGAAAAATTTTAATTCTTAATATGTGGGGATTTTGTTGCGACAATTAAAAGTTTTTATTTTAGAGGGGAGAATAAAAAAGGGAAATTGTAGTTCCGAAAAATCTGCCTGCTGCTTTCTTACCTTTAATGAAGGAAGTTGCTTTATGGATGAGTAAATAAGCACTTGTTTCCACATGGAATCCATACTCCCAGTTGGTATTAACATGTACACTGTGCTAAGGCTTGGGGCAGAGAAGTTTCTTGCCGTATGTATGTGTAGTTGTGCATATATTTCAGGAAAAATAATTAAGTCAAATCGCACTTAGTACTGCTAAGAGTACAGTGGATTCTCAGAAAAACCTATCGAGATTGCTCAGGGCACGAGGTACAAGCTGGAGAACATCATTGCACGTATGGTTTCAATATAGTATTTAGAGCTTCAGCAGAATTTTGAAATGTTTTTAAATATGTCTTTAAGATGAATATGATAAATACTGGTTTTTTTACCAGATTGAAATAGATAATGGTGATGAGTTAACTGCTGACTTCCTTTATGAAGAGGTTCATCCAAAACAACACGCTCACAAACAAAGTTTCGCTAAACCAAAAGGTCCTGCAGGGAAGAGGGGAATACGAAGACTGATTAGAGGTCCAGCAGAGACTGAAACACCTAGTGATTAGAAACTGTTGTTTGCATTTGTTATAAACTATTACAGTAAGAAATGAAATTCTGGCTTTTGGTAATAAACTGAAATCATTCCATTCATAGATGCTGGGGGAGGGGGGGGGCGGAAAATAAGGCTCTTTTTACTCTTCTCTCTTCTGACCTCAACACTTTTTATATTGTTAAATGATTATGTTTGTTGACCATGTTTTATGACATGTGAAGAGCTAATTATTGTAAAGCTAGAGGAGGAAAACTAAGCTAGTACCCCTTTACTTTAAATTAGAATCCATTATTTAATAGCTGTACATGTGAATCGTAAACTTTGCAGACGGAAGACTGTTAAACCCATGTATTCTGTGGGCAGGTTACAGCTCTATGCCCCAATAACAAACCTGTGTTCTTATGAGTAGCCTATTGAAACCTGTAAGACTTCCCATGTGAGAAGAGCTGAAGGACTATATAGCCTTGTCCCAGATGAATCTCTAATTTTCCCCTTGTAGCTCTAATGGGCAATAGTACAATAGAAGGTTTTCTTCTGGTTTTGACAGGATGCATTGTTGAGGTTTGTTGTTTTGTTTGGTTGTCTTTTTTTCTCTTTTTTTTGTAATAGAAAAGATAAACTCTAATCAGTTACCCATCAAATAACATGTTGAGGAATAGCTGGCTCTTTTCCCATGTAATAGCATGGTCACTTCAAATTTATAACCAATTTTGTGGAATTGTCTTTTAAAGAAACCTGACATAAGACTCCTACGGCTTTTCCAGACACCTACTCTGCTTGTTAGCCTTACATATGAAGTACTGAATGACCAAGTAAAAGGTGATTAAAAGTGCATGAGTTAGTATACTCAGTAGATTGTGGAGCTGCTTTCAAAGCAATATGATTAAAGATTGTAATAAATAATTGATTTGCTGTGCACTTGGATCTGAAACTGTGCAAGCTCAGAAAAACTTGGGAGATTTGCTTCATGATGGTGAGCTACTCTTGAGATCCTAGTGTGTTTGTAGTGACAACTGCAATTTTAACTTTCAAGGTATTCTGAAAATGACTTTACGTAAATGTTTGAACTTTAATAGTAACTTAAATCTGTAACAAAATCCAACAAGGTCTTAAATACCTGGTTAGGATTTTGGTTTTTGGTTTTGGTGTTCATTTTTTCCTTTCTCTGAAATACTAAAGTCATCCAGAGTAGTCTAAATTTGATTGAGCCATGAGTCCTTTGTTTAATAGGAAGAGGTAAAATAGATGATCTTAATAAGTGGATTAAAGAAGAATTAGATGTGGAAATCAAGTACTGGATGACCTTAAATATTTAAAATTGTGTAATGAGGCAAATACTAATGGGTAGATTATATTTCCCAGTGAGGGCTTGCTTTTTAGTGTCTTGTATGTGAGCTTTGTGGGTTTTTTGAATTTTTTTTTTTTTTAAAAGCTACATGGGAGCAGCAAGTTCTGGTTCACTACATATTATCATAGGTGCTGGGTGTACACATTACATAGCTGAACCACGTGTTTACCTGGTGGAATATAGATTTTAACCTAGTTTTGTAGGGGAAGAATGCTCTGACACTAGTAGTTCCTGAAAAAATTTGTTTTAACTTAACTATTATTTTGTTTGGAGATACTAGCTTGTTACTGACGTCCGAGATTGCACTATACAATGTGAAGATTGCAATAGTTGTTGGTTTTACTGTGGTTTTTTTTATATGCAGTAGAAATTTGACACCTCAGCTTTTTTCATTTAATCTTATGCACTACATTGATCCAATTCAGTAGCTCTTGATCCTCAGCTAATCTCATGCTTGCCCTTAGGTACTGTGTTCCTTTTCTGCCTCTTGCCTTCTCCTTCTAGGGCAAGGAGCTGGTCTTTGAACTGTTTCTTCTATGTACTACCTGTCAGGCAAGTGTCATTGTTTTTTAAACATGGCAAATGTGTGTGCAGCTCATTGTACACTGTAATTAAATGTATTTTTAGTTGACCTCTGTCTTTTCAGCACACCTAATTCACGCTGGGGTCTTTTTGTCTGTCTGTTTTTTAAGGAAAAACTTTTGAGTGTGGCAGTTAAAAACTACTGCTAGAAGGTTTTGTGTTTGAATTTAGTGTTCCTGCCCATGTGTCAGCCATACCAGGAGCGCGCATACGTTTTTACACTTATTCGAGACAGTGAGGAAGTTTAGCTTTTTAATACCAGATGTTATGAATAATGAACAGTTTGACCTGATACGATTATGTGCATGTTGTGTTTTGTTTGTTTGTTTTTCCTAATCCTGCTCTAGGTAGATGAGGAGAGGAGGTAGAAAGCTTAATCTGGAGGATGGTGAGAGCTGGTTAAGTGATTACGTGAGGGCATTTATAATGAGCTGCTTTAGAGTTCAGCCCAAACCAGACATTTTGAGTTACCTTACTTGAAAATGTTCTGTGTGGGTGTACAAACCCCTGACCAGCCAGCAGAGTCGTGTCGTGTGCATTTCCCCCTCACCTTCCCCCTAAGAGAGAAGTGTATGAAGCCCTGCACTGCCAACTGCCACTCCAGGCCTCTTGTAGCTATTCTCCTGACAAAGCAATAAGAAGCATCTGATCTTTTTGTAACATCTATCACGTTTACATCTGCCTAGTTGCCTCACATAACACTACTACTGTTAATGAATGTTTAGAGCCAGCACAAAACAAGGGCATTAATGAAAGTTATTCCTGCAACTGTCTCTGGTCATTTAATAATTGAAAGTGTCCATTCGAACTGTTGTTGGCCTTGATAA
The DNA here is from genome assembly GCF_000710305.1 of Buceros rhinoceros silvestris. NCBI lineage: Eukaryota > Metazoa > Chordata > Aves > Bucerotiformes > Bucerotidae > Buceros > Buceros rhinoceros. The sequence goes on along the minus strand of NW_010400822.1, from coordinate 14,837 downwards.
AAGCCCAAAAGCAATGCAGCTGCTCACAGTTAAATCACAAGCTATGTGTTAATTAACATGACAGGTAATTGTTTTTGAAATGTTTATGTTGCAAGTTCGGGAGAATTTGATCTTTTAAAACACTCCTATTAAAGGCTGGTAAAACTAACCAAGGTAATAATTGCTCTATTACTTACATAAACACATTGATAAAGGAAACTTTTGATTTACAGTGTCTCTGCATTCAATGAAAACCACCTTCAGATGCTGAAATTAACTTAGTTTATCTATTTTGTAATTTACTTTATAAATAAAGATTGATGCTTTACTTTAGTGTTGTCCAAATCATTTTGTAATCCCTTTGAACAAAGGTCTATATTCTAACATCAAGGTGTGTAAGTACCAGGCAGTTCCTGCGAGACTAGAAAGCGGCATAGAAGGAGTGCAGGGTATAAGGGAGATGGGCAGAAAAAGAATTCCTGGCTTTTGCTGTTGGAGAAAAATCAGTACCTTAGAAACACCTACTTTCCCATTGCCTTACGGAAACAGCACAGAGGTCCCCATAGCAGGATCTGAACGTGCTTATCTCTTGAGGTTTTCATGCCTTCCATAAGCACCTTCAAAAATGCTGAAGTAGTTGATGAGTAATTTACAGTTGTATCTGTTGTTACTTGCTCAGCATGGGGCAGTATAATTAAACTACTCAAATAATTTTGTTCTCCTAATGTTTTTTGTTTTGTCTAAACTGGAAGTAGTTTGCTGAAAGTCTTACTGTTGCCCTCAAAATTCAATCTGAAAAGAACATTCAGTGGTTTCACTTCTCTTTTAACGGTCCTGCCAACGAATCCTCATGAGGATTTTTAGGTGAGGCGCAGCATGCGCGGAACTGGCTCCACCCTTTACACCTGAGGTTCATCTGCCAGGGCCTAGCGAGCTTGGACAGTGACAGCAAAGTCCTCAGGTCGTAGGTCTGGTCAGAGTATCCTTCTCTGAGATGATGGATGCCTTACAAGGCTAAACGAGCTCCATCTGCCCGGGTTTGCAGTCAGAGTTGTCCTTCTCTTAGGATGGTTGCCCGAAGGCTAGTGAGCCCATCCTGCCCGTGGACACACTTTGTCTGACCCTTCAGCTGAGACCTGTCTGGCTTGGGAGACCCCACCGGAGGCACATGCCACCACCAGCACAGCTCTCAACCTCACAAGGGCAGGCAAGCTCCTTCCCCATGGCAAGGGGGTGTCCATGAAAGAATTGCTGCTCTACCTCCGGACATCACAGACCTGGGCACAGGGTGGCTGGGACCTGCCAAGAACGGGAGTCCTGGAGGGTGATTCCTCACTAGAATAATATCAGACAAGTGTAAAATTTTCTTCCCCCCCCCCCCCCACCAACAGAAGAGGAGGGAGAACGGT
>NW_010400822.1:11066-13418 GCF_000710305.1 Buceros rhinoceros silvestris | reverse complement strand
CCCCCCATAGTGAAGGGTGAACAGTGCTGACCGGGGAGTTACTACAGCAAACACACTTCAGGACAACGCTATGGATGTATTCTAGCTCCAGGGAACAGTAAAAAGTAGACATGACCTCATAAAAAACCTTCATGTAACAGCTGGAGATGTTTAAAACTGAAGAAGGGCTTAAGCCGATTTTATTCTGATTTTGCTTTACAAGTTTTTTTCTCCACAAGCCCAGGTTCAGAACTGTATAGTTTCATTCCACACAGTCATTACCAGAAACACAAGCAACATAAAATGAGTGTTAGTTCCAAGGCTTAAAGTTTTAATAGCAGAAATAATCATCTGCAATGATACTGCACTGTTTTTTAATTTATGTTAACAGCTTTTTACAATTTCTGCTCAATACCACTAGAAGCTGTTAGGTGGATACTTTTTCTAAATTAAACTGTCAGTTTGAAAAGGCAGAGATCTAAAGATTAAATAGAGCATTAGAAATCACATGCTCTCTACCTCTATCCCTGAATGAAGTCAGATCATTTCTCAGTGCTTCCTTTTCCTTTGATAAAAAATGGAATTTTAAATTTAACTCTAAGTATGGCCTTAAGTTCCATCAGGGCAATTTAGGTTGGATATCAGGAAAAATTTCTTTACACAGAGGGTCATTAAGCATTGGAACAGGTTGCCCAGGGAGGTGGTGGAGTCCCCATGCCTGAAGTGTTCAAAAGACATGTGGATGTGGTGCTGAGGGACAGGGTTTAAGGACCCTGGTAGTGCAGGGTGAACAGTTGGACTCAGTGATCTTAAAGGTCTGTTCCAACCAGATGATTCTGTGAAGTACCTATTTTCCCAGATAGCAAGAAAAAGTTCATGAAGTGCAAAAAAGGTACATATGAAAATAATCCAACTATTGTAAATGAGAGGTTAAGTAAGTATGAAAATACTAAGTATCTGGAATCTTTCCAGTCACTTTCACTCCATTTTTAGCCTGCTTTGATCTGTCAGTGTTTCTATTTTAGAAAGCTCTCCACATTGCTTTTTTGAAAGTGTATTTAATATTTAGTTATTAATATACATATATATAAAAGCTTAATTGACTAAAGAAAATGCAGAATTGGTCTTAACAGAATTATTACACTGGCCCCTTTAACAAAATAAACCATCTGTATTTATAATCCATGTGGAATCTTCTCTTAAGTGTAAAATACTCAAGGTAGCTAACGGTCTTCCTGTGAACAAGAATTACACGGTTTGTCATCATACAGAGCTCACTGGAAGAAAGCCATATGTATTTTTGCATTTGCACTGCAAGATCATTATTTTGCCTGGGAATCCTTGAAACCAAAAGACAATCTAGAATATGTCTTGCAGCTCTTATTTGAACTAATCCCGAGATGACTTTCTGAAAAAGTCACATTCACAAACATTACCAGTCTATCCCCACTAACAAACTCCAAGTTAAAATGAAAAATAAGGTTTGTTCTACATGGGTATTACTATTGTCTCTTCCCCAAAAGACAATATAAGTGCTGTTTATGATTTTTTTTTGTCTTCAATAGAAAGAAGTCTAGTACACCTGATCAAGGAAGCAATCAGAAAAAAAATAATTCTACCCTGTTACTGTCATATGCCTTTGCAGCAGACGTACTTGGTACTTGGAAATCAAAAGAATCAAATAGATTCTAATAGGGAAATACATTTAAAAATCTGGAGAGGATGCACCAGCACTGCAATTTAACACAAAAAAAGCTGAGGGCCCAGCAGCTACGGGTATGTGAAAAGGCTGCTCAGTTAAAAACAGCACAGTGGGGACAGGCCAGCACACCTTATATGCAGACCAGAAAAGTTCTGGAAAGAAGAAAAGCTGATAATGTTGCACTAAATACTAACAAAATATTTGCTACTGGTGTCTCCTCCATTACAAAAACATTTGTGTATCAGAATAAATCACATATCAAGTTTTTATCTCCTGTAGATGCTGTTGGACCTGCAAGAGAATAGACAGAAATGTAAGTGATTGGTACTGTAACCACACGTGCCTGGACACACACTCAAAATAAGCCTCTTCTCTGAAAGGCTACATACCATCTTGATGTCTGGCCTTCTGGTTTTCTTCTCATTCAAACACTGATCAGCAACTGAATACATTTTATGTACTGAAGGTGCATCCCAGTCGTTCATCTTTTCATCAACATAATCCTCAATAGTTGCTTCCTCATCCTCAATTTCATCTTTGATACCCAACTACAAGACAGTTTGAACAATGAGCAGATAGATAACATTGTAAGTGTATTCCACACTGTTTGGAGACTTGCTTTTGAGTCACCATTTCTTTTCTCAATCTCTTGTAGACAAAGAATGGTAATG
>NW_010400822.1:0-10966 GCF_000710305.1 Buceros rhinoceros silvestris | reverse complement strand
GTTCAGCAGCATCATTTTTTATTAACACCTGCAGAAACAGCCTATGAGACTATAAATGAAGTATACATTTTTATTATATATTCATTCTAATCGAGTTTACACAAAATCATAGAGCAATCTTCTTCAAGCTGCATCATACAGCTTTAACTTTCTCCCAGTTCAAGGCCCAGTTTCCTAGGATTGTCCCTTTAAGAGAAGCAGCACGATCAACATAAAGTATCTGCATTTACTTAACCCACAAAAATACAAGCTTAAATGTGAATAATTTATTTTTAATATTTTTTTTTATGAAGTCTCTTTCTGTAAACTAATGCCTTCTGTCACCAGTCTCAGTGGCTACTGTATCTATTCTAAAGGAAACTTCTAGTCTGAAATAAGTTTTTAAATCTGACTGTTAGTCCAAATCTCCCCAGCTCCACCACACTTGAATCCATTATCTGTAATCACGAATATCATTTGGGGAAAACCTCAGACAAGTCAGCATGGCGAATGAAGTACAAAATAAGTGAGTAGAGGCAGGTCTTCTGCCTTCGTCTATGGGTCAGTTTGAAATGGCTGACCAATGTTCACTGACTGTTAGGTAAGGATGCTCCCAAAAGTACATTACAAAGATAAACTGTACCAGTCAAATCATACTTTCCATTCCTTTTTAGATCCTGTCTCTGAAAAAGCCTGCTTCAAGAAAACCTCGCTTCAAAAAAACCCCCAAACCCTTAAGATTCAATTTGTCAGGGACCGAGTTCTTCAAGATCTTTACAGAGCTCGATAGTCAGAATAAGAGTCGCACCACTTCAGAAGATACAGCTTAGAAGAAAAAAGAATCTGGTAATAGTACACAGGTATTCCTAAATCCGTGACCTGCTATCAAATGGTGCGGTACAAAAACCAATGCAAACCTCAAGGCCACTTCATACTTACTAAAAATCATAAGGTATTTGCAAATTACTAGTAAAGCTGAAGATGACGAAAATTGATACAGGAATGGTAAGTAGTATCAAGAACCATCAAGGAAAAAACTGAGATTAAATAGTTTAAAATGTTCTGATGAATGAGGAACTAACAGGGTATGCTGATAAAGCATAGTGGTATTACAACAAGCAGCCCTACCAAAACAAAGAGAATTATAGCATCAGCTTGGAAGATGAATTTGGGGAATGAACAATCTTCCACCAGCCAAGAGATTAAACTTCCAGCCTCACCTCCCAGACAAATACTGACACAAGAGCTGTTTTCCTAACTACATATTTTGATGACTAATCTGATTGTCTCAGAACCTGTTATCAGACTACGATTTCTTATAAAGTGGTCCTGGAGCAGGGGGAGACAAGGAGAAAGCAAAGAGACCATACCAGTAACTGTGGCTCCCGGTTTTCATCTACTGGAGGAAGACCCGTTATTATTTCTAGTAAGACCTAGGACAAAATCAGAAGAGAAAAATGAAGCATAGAATGATCCTTAGGATATATACTGTTTGCAAAGAGGAGCCCAGCCCCAAAGACAGCTCTCTCTACAATTCAATGCTGTTGCTCCTACCTTTACTTTCATTAATTGCTATTAGCAGTGTGGCTTATGAATTCCAATGCAAGTTCTTCTCACCCTACATCGTTATGCTTCAAAGCAAATGGAATAACTTCCAAATTATTATTTCCACCCAGTGTCTGGCCCACCTCCCCATGAAACTAAATGCCATGAAGGAAGTGGTCAGTAGCAGTTAGGGTCTCGGATCTATTCAGAATGGATTAATTATTCTCCCAAATATTAAGCTCATGTCTTTTTTGTACTCAGCTTTAAGGCAACTCTTACATGGACAGCATACCTTTGGTGCTAAAAAAAAATTTAAAAAACAGACTTAATTTTGGAACATTTTCCTTAAATTTTTTCCAGCTTGACTTACGTTTTTTGTGCAATACTATGCAAGAAGAAACATGTTCGCATTACTTCAAACTGCGTTTAGCTAGAACTTTGAATGTTATTGTACTCTCATCTTTCACATACGAATTTACTTTTTAACATAATTATGGTAGTCATTAGTAAGTTCAATGGTTTAATCAACATACTCAAATTATTTAAACCAATCAAAGTTTAGAAACATCTCTAAGAGCACGTCTATTGGGAAAAGGAGAAGTGATAGATCAGAGTGGATTATTTAATTCCAGATATTCTTGATTCTGTATGCTTTTATCTTTTACAAAAAAAAGTCATATACTGCTTCCCACATTCTACTTACTACTCCAAAACTGAAGATATCAGATTTCGGTGTTATCTCTCCTCGCAAAGCTTCAGGCGCCATATAGGCTGCTGTTCCAACAATTCTTTCCGTCATGATTGTTCGTGTGAATGTCACAGATGCTCTTGCAAGTCCAAAGTCAGAAATTTTGGGCACATATGTATCAGTTAATAAGATATTTGCACTGGGAGAGAGGGGAAGGGGAAAAAAAATTTCCAAACCAGTACAGTAATTAGGTTTTATAACAGATTAATAACTCTTTAATAACCAAATGCAAACTGCTACCTTAACTGTTTCTTGAAATCTCAGATATTTGATTCATATTACAAAAAATGTAAAGAGTTAATTTTGTTGGAAATTGCTTGGTTTCAAAATTAATTGCTCTAAATAAATCAAAAACTGGTTGCCAGGATACATTCATGCTTTTAATTAGTCACGCATGCATACATTAAAAAAACCAAACCCAAGCAAAAAGACAAGGAAAAAACCCAAACACCCCTCCCTCCTCCCAAATCCTACAAATACAAAAATTTCTTATGAGACCAATTATGTTACGCCCATGTTTAGTATCTGCATACTTTTTCTTTAAAAAGGATAATAGAGCATACTCAGCTCTGATCAACTGGTACTAGATCACAGTATAATTCTTAAAAGAATAAATTCCTACTCAAAAGTAACAAAAGCAAGTTTTTATAATCTCTTACTCTGTCAACCACTACAAATTCACATTCCAAATAAATACTAATACTCTTATTCTCTTCTTGGAAGAGAAACAGCAAATTTATCAATGCTGGGATAATATATGTGTTGTTTCCACTTGATCTCCAGCTTTTACTTCCCTTAAAAAAAACCCTGAAGAACAAGGCTCATCTGAAAGACCTTCACACTTGCACAAAATACTCAGTGGGATGAATTACAGCATAAACATGCTACTGTTTTTTTAAACTTGTAGCACTTAACCATTTTCAAACCACTTGATTTAACATTTCTGTAATCCTCCTCATTTTCTGAGCCCCTTAATGGAACTGAAGAAAACCACATAGCCAGACACAACACATAACACTTAGTAGAAACCTTTACTTCTAACTTCTCCTCCTCGTTCACCAAACCTTCTCAACAAAATTAACAGAGCTCTAAGTTACAACAGGTCACTTGGTGGTAGAACTTCTGTAAACAGTGTTAAAGGTAAGACCAGTGAAAAAGGCCACATATTAGTCAAGGTGTCATCCACCACCTGGTTTCATATTTAAAGCTCAACTTCTAAAAGAAGGAAGAAAAGGATCACAACTTCATAAATCTGAGCTTTTTATCAACTTCAGCCAAGCTGAAAGAGCGGTCACTTTTTTGATACACCACAAAGAGCACAACAGAAACAAGTTTTTCTGCAACTGTCAAGCTTCAACAGATAAATGAACTATTTCCTGGGCATAACCAAAAAACTATGGACAACTCTGAGAACACCCAATTAAATCATGCCCCCTGTAGCCTATAGATAAGCTGTTCTAGTGCCTGCGTGATTATTAATTGTATCTACATGTCATAGCAAAACAAAGACTGAAGTAAACCTTCTTAATGGTTTCTTCATCCAAGTTTTACCTAGGAGTGGCAGCACTATTAATAACTCCAAATTTGTTGAGCTATCCATGCTGCAAGTGCAAGAGGCTGAAAAATGTAATCCAAACAAAAGAAAAAAACCAAATCCCAATTCTGTAATATGATCAACTCACAGCAGTTAGAAGGGCAAGGTAGCACAAGGTAAAAACCGCATCCCTTCCAGTCACTACACTTGTCCAGAGGCTTAAGCAGGGAAGAAAGAAGAAACATAAACTGTCAAAACAGCAAGCATATTCTACGAGGCAGCTGAAGCAAAAGCTTGTTCCTCACAAGCTGGAAGGTCACAAAACTGAAGTGACCTACCTTTAAGAATTGCCAGAAGCCAAAAAGCTATTGGAACATTCATCCATGACATCCAATCAGTTGTTCCTTCTTAACCCACAGAAATAAGGCATCTGGGGCTTTTCTTCAAAAGATTTGGACTGCTTTGGTATTTAAAAACACCACAATAAACTATAGCAAAGAAGGAAAAAAAACCACCAAACCCTAGAAACCCCTCACCTTTTCTGAGCTCTGATATCCCCAGAAAAAATTCTGCTATAACAAGTGAACATACATTACCCTGTAAGAACCCTGAATTTCATAAAACCTGACTGAAGTAATTTTGCTGTCTTCATAATAAATACCAGTAAGACAAAGGAGACACTCTGGAGAAGTGTTCTAGGAAAAATACAAGGTGGGCTTTCATTTGAAAAATTCCCCTTTTAAGAGTCATTATGTTCTCTAACAGCAGCTTTTCTATTAGCAGTGTTTGTGAAAGAACAGAATTTCTGGGTGTCCTCGCAGTACTCAACCAACAGATTACAACAGCCTCATAATTATCTTTATAAATCTGTACTGGTCATGTCCTTGCGGCACAGACAAGATTATGGTGATGGATGCCACTTGCAGAAAAGACCGTGCCCTTGACTGAAGTGATGCTTCTTGCAGTTTGTTCTCTCTCAAAAGACTTTAACAGGAGGAATAAGAGAGGAAAAAAAAAAAAAAGGAGGAAAAATGCAGCCAGCGATAATCAGCAGCTTTTACCTTTTAATATCTCTGTGAATATGATTATTTTCATGCAAAAATTTGATGCCATTTGCTGTGCCTTGAACAATTTTACATCTTGTATTCCAAGAAATTGGTGGAGTGCCATCCTTGAATAAGAAGGGAGAAAGACGAAAATCTAATGTATATATGGTCATATAAAACAAACTAAAACACACAAAACCCCCACAAGCCAAAACAAACTTGCTGCTATGTTTTGTGGTTTTCAAGTAAATCATTTAAAAGACTAATAGTCTTTTCATAATTTACTTGGGCAGAAACACATGCATTTATCACAGTCAGTTCTTTCCCCTGCTTTTGCCTTAGGTTAATACACGCATTGCAAAAGTGTTCCTGATAGTACTTGACTCTGTCTCTGCAAGGCCAGTTGCACTGCAAAGAGCTGTCTGTGTCCACTTCATTTTCCACTTTGTACCAGCAATGATGCCAGAGCCTTTTAACTCAAAGCAAATCATCCAGAGCAATCAGTTTACTAACGCTGAGAAGTCAATCATCCAGTGGTTTTGCATTTACCCCTTCAAGAGTTTAGCTTGATTCATATTACTAACTAGACCTTAGAAGTGAGGACACCTACATTCCAAAATCACTTCTTACTCTAATCCTCTTCCCTTGGCTGCTTACAAGATTATCTCATCACTCTATCACCTCCCCTGCCTCCTCCTCAAAGCCCAGACAAGAAGACAACATAAATGAGAGACTGCCTCAAACGTATCCAGTGAAGTTAGAAAATAAAGTTACCAGCAAGAACACACGTTCAGTATACACATTCTTCATCTATTCAGCTTCATCAGAAGATTCTTTCTGATTTATAGATTTTGATTTAGATTCTTTATGACTTTGATCACATTTGTCTCTGCCTTGTAAAGACCTCAGTTATTTCTACTTTAGCTTTCAATTACCACCAATCTTTTAAGCTCTCATGGTGATAATGGCCAAAGTTACATGGATCAATGTTTTCATAGATCTTTGTCATCACATATATCATTTCTACAGATAAACTTGCACTGCCTTAAGTAAAACTTTAAGCCTCTCTTCTGCACTGATTCACTTAAAAATTAAAAAACTGCAAACGTGTAAGTGTGTGCAAGCAAATCAACCAAATGAAGCTGAGAGCGCAGTGCTACCAAATGCATTCAGTCCTTTTCCCCAACCACAACTTCTCATCCTCATCCTAACACCTCTTCTTTCCTGTTGCGGAGGAAGTATTTGTGCAGCCTTGCAGAGGAAATGTCTCCAGATGAAAAAAATCTTTAATTTTCATCCAGTTCTTTCTCCAGCTTCTACATGCTTGAGCCAGTACAACAGGAGAACCAGTACAGAGAAAAGCAAAACAACATTTTTTAGGTCTGAGGGCTTGAGGGAGCTGAAGTAGCGCAATTTTAAAATGTTGACCAGATTACAACCTCAGAGGCTGCTCTTGCTTTGTATAAAGCAGATTTTTTTAACTCCTTCAAAAAACTAACACGGACACTCAGGTTAAGTCCGGCTTACTGTTGTCATCACTCTCAACAAGCAACCTCTGTGTTTATCCTTCACACACAGCTGCCTCACCAAAACCAAAGCAACTTACTATTTAAAGGCCAAGGCTAGAAGATACGTAATTTGATTAAATCAGAAGACATCACGTTTACACAAAATAATAATTTTTAAAAATGTACTTCCCATTTATTTAGGCACTTCAGAAAGAGATACACAGACCACGAAGATTGTGTTACAACAGCTATCACAAGGTCAATGAACAAAGGGCAGTTTCACAATGCAGAATCTTGAGAACTAGCAGAGAACATGCCAATGTCAGAACCAGGAACAATAGTGCAGCACCCTCTGCTCCACTCCACACAGGCACAGCCAGAGTCCAAGATCCTGTGCCACTTCAGGTACTTGTAATGACACTGTGTTGTCAGCCTGCTTTGACTTATACATGACTAGAACATTTTTTATAAAGCATTACTGGAAGAATACTTGTTACCATATTTGTCTGCCAGAACAGAGAAGTAAGTAGTAAAACGTTGTTTGGCCATTACAGTTCAGTACTGTTTCAAAGATAATTTATGTAAGCAAAGCAAGACAACTGGAAACCAGAGCAGAGTTTACTTACCAGACAAGCAAGTCTATCAAGCAATGAACCGTTGGGCATGTATTCATACACCAGACACGGCTGAGCACCATCACTTGAGAAACCAAGTAATTCTACTAGATTCTCATGCTGACATCTATAGGGGAAGGAAAAAAAAAATCTATTCATATATGCTCTGAAAGACTCCCAACATTTGAGGAAAATACAAAGAGGGAACTTGATCCCCAGTTACACGTTTCAGCCCTACTGCACATAGCCAGGTTCTGCAGTGGTACTTTTAAACAAACAAAATGCAGTCACGTGCTATATGAAACATTCTTACTTCCCAGGAAAATCATTATGTTATGGTAAAAAGACAAAAGTAAGGGATCACACTAGCTAACATGTTATCTGCCAACTCAGATTCGCATAGAAGGCTGTGACATAACACTGTACTCACTTTGCCATCATTTTTATTTCTTGATCAAATTGCTGTTTCAGGTCCTGAACACTAACATCAACCATCTACAAAACGAAGCATTTGACATTAGTATCACTGGCAATACTAAAACGCACAGTTGTTCATTAAGAAAATCAGAACTGTAAGCCTTCCTTTAGATTACTTACATGTAAAACTACTTAACTGTTTACAATAGTTTTTTTAATCAAAAATAAAGTATCAGAACATGATTTTTAATTCCTTGGAACACAGTATTATTGGACAAATGAATCCAGCTTCAGCACAGTCACCAACTTACTAATTTTACTTATTTCACTGCAGTTACCCACTAATAGCACTTACTCATTAAAAAATTATTCACACAAACCATTGGTTACGAAGACTAAAATTCTGTTGGAATATCTATTTAGTCTGTGAATCGCTCATCTGATTCTGAAAGGGAAACCTCCCTCGCACCCCTTTCCTTCTTCTATTTCCTGTGTGCAGCGAAGGAAGGGGTACTGTGGAAGCACTCTGCTCTTCCAGACATCTTGCCTGAACCACTCAAAGGAGAGCTACAGAAAGGGCAAGACTTCATCTCTGGTGACTGTGCTGACTCACACCACTCACTGGACTACAAAATAAGGTTCCCAACTGATGTTTAACGTGGTGACACCTTTTGAATTGCATCATTCAACACTTTCCACAGATAAACAAGTACACAGTCATCAAAGAAAATTGCCCAGGACAACTCACAGCAATGAGCTTCTTGATGGCCACATTTCTGCCATTGATGTAGCCTTTGAACACAACTCCAAAGCCACCTTCTCCCAGTTTATTACCTCCGGCTGATTCTGGTCGTGCATCAAAATTATTTGTAACACTTTCCAAGTCATGAAACCAAAAATTATCGAAACCTGAAAGACGTATTTGTCATTTAGGACAGAGCTATGTCTTCACTTAAGGAACAAGTGTATTGAATAGATTTTCTGCTTCAGTTCTATTAAACCAAAAACTTGCCACCACACAAATCCTGACATAATGGATCAGCCTTGTAGTGAAGATAGCAGAGACAAAAAAAAAAAGGAAATGCAAACAAGTATATATAATTAGCTATGCATAATATTCTTCACAACTAGCACCGCAGCAGCCCTCTGATGCATTTTCAATTAATACTCATAACTCAGGTAATAAACGTGCAGCAGATCACAGACAGATGTAAAAATATGCCCGGATCCCATCATGTTTCTAGCAGCAACCCAAAAGTGGGCCTTCAGGAAAGAACAGACCAACCATATACTTTCCTAGAATGCTTTCTTCAGTCATCTTTTCTCCAAGATTCTTAGTCATTTCTGACATGTAAAATACAGCTTTAAAACGCAAGATGCTCAACAGTCTACAAAAGCAGTATTGAAAAAGGGCAAAAAGGCTTATGTGTAGCATGAAATAAATTGCAATGTAATTAACAGACAAGTTTTCCATCTCAACAGATGCCTTATTGACCAGGTGCATCTCATATTCAGACATCTTGTTATCTAGGCTAAACTCACAGCCACACAAAACAGCAAGATGACATTTCCCATAGATGTATGACGACAGGAGTATAGTCATTGCACTAATGCAATGCTACCACTTACTTCAGTGCAGTGAAGGACAGTTCAGCAAAAAAGATTGTACTTAATTCCACCAAACTAAGTGCCTACCTGTGTTACTAGACTCTGGGCTGCTATTTTCTTGACTTAAGTAGGGAGGAGCTGCATGTTGCTTCTCGGTACTCTGAGCTAAAACAGGCTTTGCAGACACCACTTCTTTTTCCTGTACAGGCAGCTCTTTCTCATGTATAGGCAGGGTTTCCTGTGAAGAAAAAGGTGATGTAACTTCTTGTGCCGTCCTTACAGTTTCTGAAAATGGAATTTAGAAAAAGTATTAACTATGTTAGGAATCAAAAAAACATGTAACTTTAATGCCAATATTTACTAAGATAAGAGACACAAGTGTCATGAGAAGGTTAAACTCTGCCACCATATGTAAGCTGCAGAACAATTAAACTTGAAACTCTTAATTAAACTGATATTACAAATAATGGAAAATATGTCTACTTCTGGTTATTTTTACGTAATCCCTTCTGATTTTCAAGTTGCTATGAGGCTCTTTAGCATCCTAGAAAACTGAGAATGCAGTACAAAATGTACAAGAGTAACAGTTACCTGGAAGCAAAAGGCTTGCTGGTGCTAGGAACTGATTCCTAATCAGCAGATCCACAAGATCACCAACTGTACAGTTTGTCGTTCCCCAGTCATACAGTAATTCACACGTAGGGCTCTTCCCCATTTGCACAAATGCCTCAAATCTCCTTAAAAGATAAATTAAGACCAACATTAAAAACAAAAGCAACCTTGTGAGCCATGAAGAAGGGAAGAGATCAAAGGTAAATGATAAAAAAAAATCCAAGTGTACTGAACTTTACTGCATAATTATTCACAACTGTTCTGAAAATGCAGCTCAAAACTCTTCGAATTTCTATTCAAACTCAGTGAGAAAACATGCAAAATAAGGGAAATATATGCATACATGGCTTCAAGATTTTGTCCACGACCCATGACATGTATCGGCACACGGGACTCACAGAGGGAAAAGATGTCAGCAAGAGACAGAGGGCAGGTCAGAGCCAGATAAAATAGAAAAAAAAAATGTGTTTTCCATCCATTCAGCATTCACACTTCATTTTGAATATTCCGAGATGGACATTAAGCAGAAATTGAGATCCATTATTCTGACTGATTTATTATTCCTATAGAAAGGCAAATGAAGATTTAATGCTAGTATCACTAGACTGGAAAGCCAACATGATATGTAGAGTATTTAAAAGCTCATAATCTTTGAAATAGCTTAAAGATTCACCAAGCCCTTCAAGCAACAAGGTGTTCATTAAATACTGCTGATATTACTTCTAAATTAAGCTTGTTTTAGGCCTTGGACTCTACACATTTGTTGGACATCTTCTTAGGAAGAGTGAACTAGGAGTTACAGTCCAGTTGTCTCTTGTGCAAAGATGCATGAAAACAATGTTTACTAGTCTCCAGGGTGCAGAAAGTTACACAGCCAACACTGCATCATTAAAAATACCTGTGTATGTCTGTGGCTCTAATTAACTCTAATTTCCTCTGCTAATTTTCTTTTGCTACACCTTGTCTCTTAGCTGAGCTATAGAACAATTCAATCAGGAGTAATTACCCTTGAGTTCCCTAAGGAAACTGTACTGTAAGATGAGTTCCTAAGTACCTATCAGCACGGAAACTGCAACAAGTGACAGGGATGGGACCGACAACGGCACTTGGGTTAAACTGTTACTAAACAAGATTATGTTACGTGGCTTCGATGTAGGACCTGATATGCATTTGGTTGTATCTGCTTTCACCGGAGGGGTTTGTTATGTCAACCGCTAATTTCTTCCACCCTTCCTGCGGGTCGATGAAGTCTGCCAGCTGCCTCATGAGCCCGTAGCTAATGCAGCGGACGAACGTTGAAGTCGTTATGGGCTTGTTCATCTTCAGCTCCTACGGACACAAACGGGGCCGTTACC
>NW_010400821.1:9366-19115 GCF_000710305.1 Buceros rhinoceros silvestris | reverse complement strand
TGAGCCCCCTGGCACCGCAGCCCCCGCGGGACGCCGGAGGGGTTGATGCGGGGTTGAGAGAGTCCGGCAGCAAATCTGGGTAGGAGCGGCGCCAGCGCGGGAGGTTGCAGGCTCCCACTGCGGACCCGCACTGAGGAGCCCCCTCGCTCCCTTTGCCCTGCAGACAGCAAGATACCCGAGGACACGGGCCTGTGCCGCACCGTCCTGCCCGATCCGGAGCCTTCCCAGGGGCGCTTCTCCCCGGAATCCCACCTTACCGAGGCTGCCGATGGCACCTCCGAGTCAGCAGCCAGCTGCGAGGGCAGCGTCTGTGACAGGGTGTCTGAGTTTGAGGATTTCTGGAGACCTCCCTCGCCCTCCGTCTCGCCAGGTAGGAGCAGAGCGAGCAGCGAGGGTCCGGCTGCGTGTCTGTGTCGGTGCTGTGGGGCAGTATTTCATGGCTGGGCGCCGCCGTCGAAAACGAGTGGATAGGACAGATTTGCCTTTGCCAGATTTGCGTGGGAAAAGGCAAATCTGTCCCTTCCACTCGTTTTCGGATTATTTCTTTCGGGTTATTTCTTTCGGGTTGCTTTTCCAACCCTTCTCCCGCTGCTGAGGGAGCAGCAGGTGACAGGTTGTAGGAAAGTTGTGATGCCATCGAGTGTTGATTTTTTTGGTTTCTTTTGGAAATTCGTTGGTTTCTGTTTTGGGTTTTTTGGCTAAAGACAAGCCGGTTATGTTTTAAAGTCCCAGCATTTTCCTACGCGGTCCTGCTACCCGGAATTTAGACTTTTTTTTTAAGACAGTAAAAATTTCTACTAGGCTATCTATATAACTGTAGTAAACAGTGTTGACTGTGTTTGTACGACCTGCCAGACGTTTTTCCTAACTCCCTTTCAGGTTATTTCTTGCATCTTGCCTATAAAAAGGATCTCTGTCTCTCCCTCCCTCCCACCTTCTCTTTCTCTTTTTTTTTTTTTTTTTTTTTTTTTTTTTTTTTTTTTTTTTTTTTTTTTTTCTAAAAACACATTCATAAAAACCAGGAAAATAATGATGGTCAGATTTAAACACCCCAAATCCAGGAAACTCACACTTATGGCTGCAGCGCCTGTCTCTAGCTCCCTTGTCCTGCCTTTGATGTGGTTGGAGCAGTGGGAGATGCTGTCCCCAGCCGGGCGCAAATACTTATCTCGTTTGAAAAAACAATGGTGTAATTTTATGACAAACACCATGTATATATAAAATCCAGTTTGTATTGCCTCAGTTAAAAAGTGACAGCTGGAAAAAAAGAACAATTTCTGTCTTAGTGAAGGAAAAATTGTCTCAGCTTTACTGACTGACAGCAGACGCCAGCAAAAGAATATTTAGTCCTCTTTCCCCACTGATCTTCCCACTTGGACTTTATAGTGTCCTTGCATATCAACGGCGCATTGTAATGATGTGGGTTTGCATTTTTAAAGTCTCCCCCTCTTGTAAGAGTCCTAAAGCCCTTTGAGGAGATATGCAAAATGCTGCCCGGTACCATCACAGCGAGCCACCAGACAGTTTCATTCTGTGCAAATGACAGACCAGACCAAAAGCAGCAGTCTCTCTTTTGCTAATACTTCTGCACAAAGTTTAGCAGTGTGTGTTATTTTTGTTCTGACAAATTTGTCCTGCTCCTCCTTCCCCAAATAATTACGATTCCTGCACGGGAAACAGTTTTCATGAGATGTCTAAAAGACAGATGTAAAATGGAGCAGGTATTTACCAGATGTGCTCTGCCTTTTCCTCCTTCCCATTCATTTCTTCCCCTGCTGTGGGATTCATTAGCTCCCAGCCAACCATCCAGCTACCCAGGGAAGGTATCTTCGCAAAATCATGATTTTTGAGGGGCAATGGGGGAGGTCAGTCCTGGGTCTGATGCCATTCACAGAAGGAACAGGAAGGTTAAGGGACTCCCAAGTACTGTAAGGGAAGAGCTTTACTGAACAAACCGCAGTGCATTGAGAGGTGCAGTTACATTAATGATGAAGGCAATGGCAGCAGGATTAGAGAGTCGGGCTTTCTCCCACGGCTCCCCACAACCCCTCTGCCTTCCAGCTGCTTTGTCAGATTCAGCTTGAAGCTGGAATTTGTGCTTAGGTCACTACAGCAAGAATACCCTGGTGAGAGCCTAGATGATTAGGATTGTGTTTGTCTGGGTGGAGCACATTTTCTGCACTTTGACAGGCAGGGCAGCTGAGAAATGATGTTTCTAACTCATGCTCAGGGCAGGTGTGGTGAGTAGTAATACTGTCACCCCTTTGTCCCTAGAAGTGAATAGGTGCAGGTCGCACTTCAATACTCAGTGAAAGCCAGATTTTGTGTTTGAGTACTGTACTGACGATCCAGGCAGGCATGCACAGCCCCAATACCTGTAAACGCTCTAATACATTGTTGACTCCATCAGAGCAAATCACTTTGCTCTTTAACCTCGCTTTCTACAGGTCTCTGCAATCACACCTGTTTGTGTATACAGAAGGTGCCTGATAGCTCAGTGCCGCAGTATTATTAGTATCTCCTGTGGAGCCTGTCTATGCTGTAGTCTTGGAAGGAGGCTTTTACTGGGTATAATGGAGTTTTGCAGAGAGCGTGGTGTTTTGTGGCCTGTGAAAGAGGACACTTGAATCTTTCTTTGCTGGGCATATCAGTCTGTTCCCAACAGTTTCAGGTTGAGTTTGCCTTGCATTCAAAAAAGAGCATTGATGTTTTTTTCTCCCACAAGTGGTCTAAATAAAGGCTGAACAGAATTGTTAGGAAGAAGAGACAGAATTTGTCTCTCCCTCCCTGATCATCCCTTGGAGGCCTTGATGCTGTGTGGCAGAGAGACAGAGACAGTGGCTGCAGCGTGGCACAACAGGGTTTGCAGGTCGCCTTGACACTGGATGCAGGGCTTGGTTGGCTTGAGCTTGCTCCTGAGCAGTGTGAGTGACATCCCTGCACTTGGGCTTGAGAGGTCTCCAAAGCATGTGAGGTGATGGAAGGAACATTGTATGCAAACTGATCTGCGGTGCAGTGTTTACGGTGTCCCATGCTGCCAATTCCAAGGGCTCAAAAATCAGGTCAGCCTTCCCGCTCCTCTCACTCAGCAGACTGGCTTAGAAATCAAGATTGTAAGTAATACCTTATGGATACTCAGTTCCAGTGTTGAAATATTGAGGGTTTATGTTTTCATGCTCTTCTTTACAGTCTGGGCTAGAAGTTGACTTTAAGAGGAGGAAAAAAGTTGAAATAAGAACAAGAAAACAAAAGGAAAGCTGAGGGCCTGATGAAATTATGCAGTTTCGTGAACTGGGGCTTTAAGGTAGTTTTGAACCTTGTGATAAAATCGTGAGAGATGGCAACACTGAAACTGGTTGCAAAGACACAAAATAGATGATGCGATGCTGACCGCAACTTTGCAGTCTGTGCAGAACAGGAAAAATCATGCTCAGCACCATGTCAGTTAATGTGATTTCATCGCTCTGTTCAAATGTCCCAGTGAGTATGTGCGCATATATTTCCAACCAAAAACCTGCTAATTTCAATTGAAGAATTTGAGACTGTTAACATCTGAAATCATGTAAAAGCTCAATTTTCACCTAATTTCCCCCTGCCTTCTGTAACCCTCGGTGACCATTTGCCTCTCCAAATGGAGAGCCTAACACATCATGCCTTCCTTCTCTAGCCCACTCCTGGTTATCCTCATTATCTCAAAAGTTGAGGAAGCCATGGGAGCTGTGAAGCTGACGGGAGTGAGAAAAAAGCAAGAGAGCAGTTGTGGGTAGACAAGTTTTTGGGTAATGGAGGTTATTCTGGAGGCCCAAGCTGTAAGGGATGCCAATATGTCAATAAAGCCATCAGCTCTTCAGCAGTTAATTGATTCATCTTTTTCTTGGTCCACTAAAACATTTGCCCAGTGGGGACATCTGACTGTCCCAGTGCTGCTGTCTGGTGAGATGAAGACTGAAAGCAGAGCACCTCAGGCAATAATCAGCATCTCTGGCAGTCGCGCTTGCGGTTTGGTACCTCATGTTCCGTGTCCAGCTGTGCTTTCCTCTATGTGAGGCTCCCTGAGCATTTGTGCCTTTCGACACCGATCTCGAAGGCTGTGTTCCTGCCATTGCACCGGACTCTGCTATGGGCCCCCCAAGTGCGATTCATCTTGTGGTGCCCACTGCCTTGGTCAAATGCCATTGCCAAAGGTGGGCTTGGTGGAGCCAGCTGAAGCCATCTGAGCTTTGATATGACTGCTAGGAAAATCTTCCTGTGTCTTCAATTTTTAATGAGGCCTATACCAATGATTTTGCAAAGCTCTAAGTTTTGGGTGGGCTCAGTTTCTTTACTTGAGAAACTCAGAGCAATCTGAACAACCATGATTTGATTTCAGATGAGGACTGATTTCAGTTTATTTTTTCTGAAAAAGTGAGGCATGACATTCAAGCACCTTAGAAGCTGTTCTTTATTTGAGTTATGTTGTAGTATAGTTACAGGCAGTTGTGGCATGAAGTTGAGAGACTAGATTTGGACATTATATTGTGCAACGAGCAGCTTTTAGTTTTGTTGAACAGGTAAATCTTGGCACACTTGCTCCTTCCAGCACCTCTGTAATGTCGCATTTGCTATATGGATGTGTGGGATCTACATGAGAGCTTAAACATATGGTTTGTCAGCTCCAGTGCCCATCTTGGGATATACTAGATATATTTTTCTGAGGCGCTGCAGATGAAACCAAAGGAAGTTGCAGTCTGAGTTGTTTAGTGTCTCAACAATCAGATCAGTGTGTGCACACCTGGGCACCCAGAGATGGAGGTAGACAAAATTGGTTGCTGCTTTAAATAATTTGGCTGGGACAGCAGGTGAGTAGGTGGTACTGGAAGCACCGACCCTACTGTGCAAAATAGAATGTCCTCCCATTAGAGACGAAAGGGCAGCCTTACAAGTCTGAGAGCTGAGATGATTCTGTCCCTTGATAGCGGCTGGATTGTGAAACGTACTAATTCCCTTGTCCTTGTGTTTCTGCAGCCTCGGAGCGATCCGTGTGTCCATCCCTAGATGAAGCAGCCCCCTTCTCGGTGCCCTTCAAACCATACATGTGGAACAGCCTGGGTGGCTCCGAGCTGAGGCACCTTGTGCAAAGCTACAGGCCCTGCCCAACGCTGGAGCGAACCTCAGCCCTGGGTCTCTTCTGCGAGCGAGGCTCTGAGCCTGCCCTCTATGGTGCAGAGCGTAGTTCTTCCCTTGGACTTTATGGTGACTTCAGCTCCGCAGGCCCAGGGCTGTTCGAGCGGCCGCCAGCAGCAGCACATGGACTCTATGCTGACACGCAGCCTGGGCTGCAGCAGGAGAAGGGGCCGGGTGGCATCAAAGTGGAATCAGACCTCTTGTGTCGCCCGTTGCTCATCAGCACTGGCTCTTACAAGTGTGTCAAGTGCAGCAAGGTAGGGAACCCTTTGTCCCACAGTGCTTATGACTCTTCCCCAGCCCCTCCTCCCTGGCAAGCCTGACCCTACATGCTCTCTCCCCTCAGGTCTTCTCCACACCACATGGCCTTGAGGTACATGTGCGCCGCTCACACAGTGGCACTAGGCCCTTTGCCTGTGACATGTGTGGCAAGACCTTCGGCCATGCAGTCAGCCTGGAGCAGCACAAGGCCGTGCACTCGCAGGTGAGAGGAGGGCAGACTGCCAGGACCGAGGTCTGAGGGCCAGGGCCAGCTGCTTCGGCTGGCTCTTGGGGAGGCTGTGAAGGCAGCCACAGGGCAGTAGGTAGGCATCTAAACTGAGGAGAGGAAGAGAACGTGAAAGGGCTGCAGTGGGCAGTTGTGGGTGAAGAATATGGTGGCAGGCAGAGGAAAGAATGAGCAGCCAGTGAGAAAAGGAGCAAATCAACACATTAAAGACAGGCTTTGTTTCCACTCCTCAGACCTTGCGTGCATCTGTATTAAGCAATGGGCACTTCTGGCACTCCAGAAGTAACAGATAATAAATAATAAATCTTCGCTTTTGGAGCTGGAAATTGTAACGTGGATGTGGACTTGTTTTAACAGCTAAAGCAACTCACTGTGCTTTCTTCCAACACAGCTCTCCTCATCCTTTCTCCTCCCCTCCCCCAAAGAAGTGAGTCTTCCCTTGTTTGTAGTCATTGTGTCTGTGCAGGGAACATCTGAACGACCGGTCAGGTATAGAGCACAGACTTCATCTGTGTCTCGACACTTTCTGAGTCACACACTAAAAGAATATGGTAGTTAATTTTGGTAGGAGGACTGGTAACATTTTCCACCTGCTGATATTTGCCATATTTCCCCTTCACCCACCTACTTGACCTGGCAAATCTTCCTTCTTCAGATTGGCATTTGGAGGATAGAGTTACAGCGATAGTTCCTTTGCTAACTGTTATTTACAATTTTATGAGTGTGCAACAGCAAAGCACACAATGAGGGCAAGTATCACCCATTAAATAGTGGTGATAAGAGCAGCACTGTATATTGTGTCTACGGAGGGGACAACATTTCAGGGAGAGTGCACCGAAAGACTAATAAACTAAGGGGATGAAGGTAAGAAAGCACAGCAGGAAGGGGAAGGTGTGATGGTAGTTAAGAGGTGGAAAGAAGAGGTGATTAATGGTGGAAGAAAGCGGTGCAGAGGAGCATGTGAGAGAGGGAAGGAGAGAGAGCAAGGTCTTAATGCTTGTATTTTGATATGTAAAAGTAGTAAGCCATAAAGCTGTTTTCCTCAGGTGCTCTAGGTACCTTTCACTTGAATTTTAATGAACTACGGATAAGCAGTTTGTTGTTACCCTGCCACAGAGATTTCCCACGAGAGCCAGGCAGCCCTCAGCACCCTCCGTGCAGTGGAAGGGTGGCCTCTGAACAGAGCTGCAGCTGTCGGTCTTCCCAGTAGAGTGATCGTGTCTTGAGCCCCTACTACAATGTGCAGGGGGACTCTGCCTGGTTGGTTGGGAATGCTCCTACGTGGCCACTCCTGCCAGCAGGAAGAGCTGCTCAATGAAATTTTTGTGAAATGCATTATCTTTTTTATCATATGGTGTTGTCTTGCTAGTGTTAGTGTTTCCTCAGGCCAGAGCAGTTCTCTGGAGAAGTGGAAGTGCTTGCTAAGGCAAAAGGGGCAACACTGATGTGCTGCCAGGCAGCTTGTTGCTGGTGGGATCGTTGGTGTGATGTAACGTGTGTGTGCGTTTCTCTCCGCAGGAACGCAGCTTTGATTGTAAGATTTGTGGCAAGAGTTTTAAGAGATCTTCTACTCTGTCCACCCACCTGCTCATCCACTCGGACACCCGGCCCTATCCGTGCCAGTACTGTGGGAAGCGGTTCCACCAGAAATCTGATATGAAGAAACACACCTTCATTCACACAGGTCAGACCTGCAGCTGCTGGCGTTCAGCTCCAGCTGTGAGGGCAGATCTCTGAAGAGGTCACACTGCAACAATCCATCCCTCCTTGCTTCTCACTGCCCTGCTGCCGTTCACGCTGTTTGAGCTCTGCTCATGCTAAGGAGTGTGATTTGAATGTGGTTTCATGAACAGCAGCTGCAAAATAACCCAAATCCTCGCAATCCAATCACTGTTGCCTTAATAGGATCCACCAATGTTTATTCAAAGGGCTTTTGTGTACGATGATTTGTGCAGTGTTATATTCATGCGGCCTTGATTTACAGCTGAGGTTCCCGGAACATGACAGGTGAATTTGATTGCAGCATTTCTTTTTGCAGGATCTACCAATTTACAGTAGGAACAACAGGAGTCTCCTCCTCTAGATCAAACACTAAACTGGAGGGCCTAGGGTCCAACTCTTAGTCTAAATATTTGTTCAGAGATTGCCTGCACTTCCACCCGGATTTTCTGAGAAATAGCTGCAGTTTGATACAGAATGGAAAGAGAGGTGCAGAGTTCTCAAATTTCACTGTTAGTAATAAACATGGAAACTAATAAAGCGCAGGTGAATCACTGAAGGAAATTGTTTTAAAAATATAATTCAGTGAGAAGGCAGGTCAATCAGAAATCTTTAAGTGAACAGTGCAGGTCTGAAAGGCAACATTTAAAACAGAGGGTAATGAAGAGTGCGCGAGGTACAGAAGTCTTTGTACACAAGAAATAACAGCTGTGCGGGCTAAATCCAAGGTTCATGTGACCAAAATCCTGTTTCCTGATAGCGACCACTAGCAGATATCAAGGGTGAAGCCTAAAAATGGCTAATACGTAGGAAGACAGCATTAAAGAGCCCTGCTTGGTTATGACTTTTCTAGATGACAAGCGGTGAACAATAAACGTTACTTACAAGGTTTTTCCACCAGATGTTTGCTGGATGAAAATGAACTATTTAGGAAGCAACACAAAAAGTATTTCCGCAGTAACTTTTTCAAATTAGGTTTGGTTAGGTAGAATTTTAGACAAATTCTGAATTCAGCCAAAATCTTCATTTTGTTGTGAGATCAGAAACTGTGCCTGAGCTTTTAAATTGCTAACACAAAACCAGGTCCTTAACCGAATCATGCAGCACACACTTGAGGACTGAGCCTCCAGCACATTTGGTGTTATTTTATGTTTCTAAGAATCTCATCTTCAGACGTGCAGGAGTCAGTGGACTCTGCAGGTGCAAAGGCACTTTGAAAACCAGGCTCGGTCTTGTGGTTGGGTTCCTTTTTATCTGTTATTTGATAATAAACACTATGAAAATGCTCTGCGATCCTGCTCCCATGAAGGCTAGTGGAGTTTTGCCACTGACCCCTCCTTAGGATTTATTCCCATTTACGGTATTTGCCTGCAGGAGAGCTTCAGGGCTGGCTCAGGGTGACTGCTACCATTTCGGTGTGGGGAACGGAGACAAGAGCGTATCTCTGGATGAACCCTGCCCTTCAGGGTTCACTTAAGGGCTCTCATAACCTTCCTTGAGTACAGACCCCAGCTCACTGCGTTTGGCTTAACCTCCACTATCCCACCTGCCCCCGTACCGATGCTATAATAATAGAGGTCAGGCATTCACCGTGACCTGGGGAATCTTTCCAGGAGTCCCTCCTGTTTCTAAGACATAAAGTCTGTTTAAATCGCACTGAGCCTATGCAGCCAAATACATTCACACGTTACAAAGTTCTGAGAGCATTCTGTGCTTCAGGCTGAACCCAGGACTATACTGGTCTGATGGAGGTGAAACCAAGTCTCGGCCTGCTCACTTGCAGTGTAGGCTTCAGCTTTGGGGGTCCTAATTGCATGTTTTTTTATAAGAATGACTTATTTGGTTATCACACAGGAATCCTTTTCATTAACTCTAAAGCCCAGCGTTTCCTGTTTGCCCTGTCCTGTCTAAGCAGCATGTTGCCTCTCTCACATCCCCCCACTTCTCTCTCTCTCTCTCTCTTTTTTTTTCCTGCCTTCTGCTTGCAGGTGAGAAGCCTCACAAGTGCCAGGTGTGTGGAAAAGCCTTTAGTCAGAGCTCCAACCTCATCACCCACAGTCGGAAGCACACAGGCTTCAAGCCCTTCGGCTGTGATCTGTGTGGCAAAGGCTTTCAACGAAAGGTAGATTTACGGAGACATCGAGAGACACAGCACGGCCTGAAATGAGTCCCAGCTGCAACATGGAAAGCACCTACAACACTATGAGAACAGACTCCCTTGGCTTCCCCACTGGACCCAAGCCCTGTCCTGCGCACAGACCCTGGCATTACCTTTCTGACCAGGACATCAGAGAGGGCAGGGCCACGTATGGACAGCTCAGCCTGAATGACTGTGAAAGCAGAAATTAAAGGCTGTGGT
>NW_010400821.1:7340-9243 GCF_000710305.1 Buceros rhinoceros silvestris | reverse complement strand
TTTCCCTTCCCCTCTCTGTTTCTGAAATAACACTGGTAAATAAGCCTTTTAGATATGAAGCCTGATACACCAAAGACGGATAAGCTACCAAATATCTTTTAAGCTGGAAAATATTTCTCCCACAGCCAAGATGAACCCCCTGAAGTTTTCAGTAGCTTGAATCATCTTGCAGGGAAATGTGGGTATAACAGTGTTTACAGGATAATGACGGAGCGCCATCGGCACGTGGTGTAGGCAGTGCTTGCCTTGGTTGAGTTTCAGTGCTGAATGGCTTCGCTCTCAGTTTGCTGTCAGGAGAACCTCGAGGATCAGAACTGAACTGTGCAGTTTGACACCTTGCTGGTTTTTAGGCAAAGGTTGGGCTTGATCCTACTATCACTTGTTCTGGTGCAAATCAGGAGCTGCATTAACAGTTATAAGGAGGCCCTTTTAAACCTCCTGGAGCCATCTGTCTGTGCAAGGCCTGGCTCTGCGTGTGTGTTTGAGGCATGGGGGTTACTTCTTGCTACGTCCGCTGAGAAGAAGGAAGCTTTTGAAAGACAAGTGGAAAAGCCAAAGCGCAGAGCTGCTCCTTATAACTAGAAACCCATGCAACAAGTGGTCCTGACTGGAGAGGGCAGGAGCACTGGGAAGGCAGACTTCCTGCCCAGAACCATTACCAGCTTCCGCGCTCTGGGCTTGTTCTAGTAACTGGAAAGTAACTACTCAATAGCATCATTTGTATATTTGTTTGCTTCTGTTCTTTAGTTTTTAAAAGGAAACTCAGTTGAGGTGGACAGGAATAATTGTAAAAGTATAATTGACTAAATTTGCCTTAAATCACCCTGCATGTACCCCAGTTAAAAGAATGCTGTTTTTACTTCTTGACAGGTTTGTAAATGTCCTTACTTAGATTTTACAGAGTGTCTTATGTTTATTGGCACATATTTATTGGAACAATGTTTTAAGTTAATAAAGGTATTGAGGTTGGTCCAGAGTGGTTTTTATTAGGTAGTTTCAGTGTATTTGTGAATGTTAGCCGTTACGATACACGACTGATGGTCAGGGATACAACACCGGATGGGAATGTAGCAGAGCACAAAGGCTCTGGTGATTAAAGAACGTCACTGCCATGTTTAGTTGTCCAACTTCCACTGATTTCAGTAAAAAAACTTCCCACTTTTGAAGACTGGGGTATGCTGTGCTTAGGACTACCACCATAAAAGGGTTAGGAGGGGAAACAGCAGTTTTAAAGTGTCTGGTTTGGACATGTAGACTGCCAGAAGTCTCCGCTTATTCCAGAAAGAACTTGAATGTCGTCCCGCAAGATTAAATGTCTGTTCCTGGGAGTTTGCAGGGACACCTGAGCAGCAGGTGCATCGTTTATACTTAAGCCTGTCGGGACTCACAGAATTGCCTTTTGACTGGTCTGCCTTGTCTGCAGGGTTTGCTCCATCTGGCAGTTGCAGCCCATACAAAACAGAAACAGAAGGGTGATGGAGGAGTCCCTTGTCCTTTTCCCAGCAGGGTACAGCATGGCAGCCTGGGCTTTTACAAGTGCACAAGTCTTGTGTGCCCGCGTGGACGCATACTCTCATTTTCAGCTTTGTACTTTTATTCTGGGTAAAATCAGTGAGCAGAGGCCCCCTCTGCCCCGCTGGGCTGGTCCAGCCCTTGGGCACCCTGCCCGCCTGAGGTGGTGACCACCACAGTGGTCAGGGTGAGAGGCTGCGGCATAGCAGGGGAGGTGCCAGGTGCTGCTCTGAAGACCACATTAGGCCTATTATGCTGAGTTAATTAATGCAGATCGGTGTAGGAGACTAAGTGGTAACAGGAAGGTAACGGGGAAGGCCTGGTGATGCCCCGTCCAGATCAGAGGAGGCTCTGAGGACTGGCTCCGTGGGTAGCACAGGTAGGCTTGGGG
>NW_010400821.1:3966-7235 GCF_000710305.1 Buceros rhinoceros silvestris | reverse complement strand
GCTTGGGGCTGCCCCTGCGGCAATGCTCGATACTTGTTTACAGGGAAGCTGCTGCTGTGCGTGGAGCGAGTGCTGGCCTGGGGTACTGAACGTGGGGTGACCAGGGCACAGCAGCCACCCCCTCTGCCCTCAGGAGCGCCTTTTCCTGCCAGGCGCAGCCCCTGTCCTAGAAGGCAGGTCCCAAGCCATCTCAGTTACCAGCATCTGCCTTTACAGCTACAACAGCAACGCGCCCCTGCCCCTCAGAGCGTCTCACCTTCAAACAGGACAGCTAGAGCGGTCCGAGCCTAGCTGGGACCTGCTGGTGGGGGTGGACGGCTGGGGGAGGCAGCTGCTGCCAGGGCAGGAAGGCTCTGCAGCGCAGACACAGCCTGCGTGCAAACACTGTTCTTCAAGGGAAGGAACTCACCGCATATTTTTATAGGGTTAAGAGTGTCTTCCCCCAGTGTCTTACAGCTCACTGGCATACCTCCAGGCACGGGTGTTGAGCTGTTGCTTATGCCTAAACCTCCTTGAAATGGCCATGCCTGGCTGCGAGGGAGGCTGTTCCTCAGCTCACCAGCCCTGCTTGCATCAAGTGCCAGCTCAGATGCTGATCTGGGTGAAATGAGGCTATCTCTGTGGAAAAGTCATGGCTTTAAGGCAGGGAATTTGAAATGAAGAGGAGGAAAGTAAGATCGATCTGGGGAGAATCAGAGCAGGCTACTGAGAGGCTGTGGTTCGAGCCCAAAGATTGGAAATATCTCTCTCAATGTTATTACTGCGTTCCATTAAAAATGCATTATGCATATTACATGACTCATTCATGAAGCAGGTTCCATACCTTTTGTCTGCCAGAGTAACACTAGAAAGGGTAAGGAGAGACACTGGAGCACACCTTTGTTTCTTTCTGTAAATTTTTAATGACACCTCTAGCTAACCAGTTGGTGAAGCTCAGTTCCTGCATAAAAGTGGAAAGGCAGAGCTATCTACAGGACGACTAAGCCTTTCAGAAGCTAATTTGAGCTTGTGTTCATCCACACCAACGATGATTAAATTACCTATCAAGTGTGCAGAGCTATCAGGATTCAGGGCATTGAAAAACAAGGTGAATTTATCTGATTGATTTAAAAGACATGGGTGGAACAAGTGGGTTAAAAAAAATCTATTTCTTCTAGATATAAAATAAGTGCTTCTCCTGGCAAGCTAAGAAACTTGTTACTTTGGCTCCAAAAGTTGTTTTGCCTGCCCAGAAAATGAATTTATTAGTTGGAATCAAAACGCTTTACCCAAATCACTTATCAGGCTGAATTAATTCATGAGGCAGAAACAAAGAAACTTATTAGGTTCCATCCTTATGCGGGGCAGAGATGTTTAAAATTAAAGCAGGCAAACATCATCTGTGTTTTCTCCACAGCCAGTTTCCAAAAGCTGACAGTAACACACTGATTGGATATTGCAACACAAGGGAGAGAGCAGCTCTTCTGGCTCGCCCTCCTTCCTCAAGCAAAACTTTTGCTCCAGCTGATGGCAGGGATGGAGGAAGATGTTTCTAGAACAGGCCCTGGGTGAAAGACTGTGAGACTCGTGCAGCTGTATTTGCAAGCCGGCCTGCTGTTGTACACTGACAACAGAGTGCTCCTCAAGCCTCTGCATTTTTCTTCCTTGAGAGAGAAAACCCAAACAGGTCAGTTGTGTCAAATTCATCTTCAGCATAACCCCAGCTCACAGCAGGAAGGGATTTTGCCTTTATTTAAGATTTGGGTCTTACCCTAAACTTAATGATGCAATATAGCTCAGCGTATTTTGAGAGAATCCTGATTTAGAAAAGCGCTGAAATATGCATGTGAGTCAATGAAGTGCTTGTCTAGCAGGGACCTATGAGCTGCCTGCTCAGGGTTAAAATTCCAGAGAGTTTCCCTGCTGAAGCTCAGACCTCACTCCATTGCCGAGCCACAACCTATCTGTCTGTGTTTTCACCTGCAGTGGAGGTGGCTCCTGAGATTGACAAGGGTGATTTTTTTTTTTTAAATTGTCAATAGGATAATGGTATTTTCCAGTATTTTTGGCTCTAAGTAATAAAGCAGGCCAAACAGGTTTAAGGCATGTAAATATCTGTAATGCATTATAAGGCATGTAAAGAGATGGACAAGCTTTGAAAAGATGCTTGTACATCTAAACCTGCAGACGTGTCTGAATATGCACTGGGTAGAGGTATCTAGCTGCATCTTTGACTTTCTTCCCCCATCTCGGGAGAAGAAAAAAGACAAAAAAACCCCTCCAACACAGGAGTCTTGGAAAATTTCCTGAGTGAGTCGTTATCACACCAGTTTGTCCTATTCACAACATACAGACTGTAAATAGAAGGAGCACAGAAATCTGGAAGGAAATGTCTCACACGATATAAAAATCTTGGCCACACCTTCTCAGAATAATGTCACCTAACGGGTTAACCTGGAGCATGTGATAAACCTTTCAAACGAGGTGAAAGCAAGCCGCTTTTGTGTGCTTGTTCCAACACGCTGCTTCTCATCCGGATTTTTTTTTTTTACTAGAGATGACATGACAAAAGAACACTGAGTAAGACAAACGTAGCAAGAAAATAATTCAACAACTAATGAAAGTATTTTGTCTTTTAACACCGTCACACGCGTGTGATCTCCCGGCCAGCTGGATACTACTGTGCTTAGGGCACGTCCACCCCCAGCTCGCCCGGGCCCGGCTTGCCAAGGCACTGGCAGCAGTTGCTGTGGCAGTGCCAGACTCCTCCGCTCAAGCAGCCCCAAAGACACGTCAGCTGCTGGCCCGCCCTTGGTGTGCAGGACGGCGGTGGCTGGTCAGCCAGGGGTGCTGACAGGAGCGCAGCACAGCGTGTGTTTAAAACGGCCAGTGTATTCCATCGGTTCCGTTACCGTAGTGCAGCCAGCTGGCACTGGAGGGAGGTTGTAATCCTCCGAGGTGGTAAGACAGTTCAGTATGATACACTACTGATGTTTTACACTTTTTTTTCCCTATGAATAATACATTCCCAAAACTTACTGATAGACTCAACAGGCAAGTTCAAAGGCGAGAGACAGGAAGGTGAACTCCCAGAGTTCAAAAGAACACACTCATCTGACAGGAGGCAAAATAGATGTTTTCAGCGTTTCATACAGGAAAGTTTAAGTATTGCAGCGAAGAGCCACAACGCATTAATGCATTTCATTAGGCGATCAACCAGAAGAGATTAGACATTTTCTTGGTCTAAATTGCTTGCAGTGGTGGCTTCTGGCAATTATTTAACCCGATTT
>NW_010400821.1:0-3848 GCF_000710305.1 Buceros rhinoceros silvestris | reverse complement strand
TAAATTGCTTGCAGTGGTGGCTTCTGGCAATTATTTACCCCGATTTAAACAAAGGGATCTTATGTTATCTGCTAAACCTGCTAAATTCCCAATTTCACAAACTGTCAGCTCCGCCTCTGCGGCTGCGTTTTGCCTCTCGGAAACGCAGAAACACGGCCAGGGAGGCAGGAGGGCAAGACCAGCTCCCAAAGAGGGACTAGGTGAAAAATGGTCTTGATCCTCTTGATGCAGCTGTTCCAACTCTTTGAGCCGTTGCAGGAGCGACGGTTGTGGGTGTAGTCATCTCTTAGATTGCAAACCTGGCAGTTGGGTAGCTCGGACCGCTGAACCACGATGGTCTTGCTTGTGCTAAGTAATAGCAGGTGTGAGTCAGGGCGCCAGTGCCTTGAGCTGCGAGAGCAGAGCTGGGTCTTCCTGTGTGCTTGCGCCAGGCTTCACGCTGCAGGGGCCTGACCTTTGCTGAGCGCTGCCACCTACTCTACGTATCTTCTGTCAGTTGGTTTTGGAATTATTTGTGTTTTCAGCAGCTTAAATTAACACTGATGGCAATTGAGAAGAGTGTCCTTCCTGTGTGACATTTCCACCATGGCTGAGGCGTTCTGCTTGTGAGCCCCACTGCCCCGGCAGCCGGGTAGCCTTGCTCGCTCTCTGTCTGTCTGTCTGTCCGTCAAGCCAGGCCTGGCTCTGGTGGGGCTCTCTGCCGTTGTTTCCTACAGGGGTTTGGCAATCTCAGGACTGATCTCTGTGGCCGGTTGAGGTGGTGAGGCTGTTTGCCACCTCTCCCTTCATCCTGGGCAAGGGGGACGATGTTCCAGCAGGCGCTTCCGTCCCAGTTTCCCCAGCCCAGGTTGCGTCACAGACCCTTGCAGGGATGCAAAAGAACGGTTGCATTTATGGGAGGAAGGGGTTTTATGCAAGTGGGGTGAGCGCTGTCCTCTTGTACTCTTCCCTAAATTCTAAATACCTCTGTCTGAAGCCTCTAATGCGTCTCGCAGTGGGACTCCAGCCAGATGTAGGGCCATGGAGGAGCACGTGCCTGCTTAAGTGTGAAGTGCCTGAAACTGCTAGGCACCAAATAATTTCAGAGGGTGAGATGTTTGACTGTTACTTCTCTCTTTTGAGACTGCTGTGGTTTGGTTTTAACTGTGGCTCTTTCCACTTGCCATTTGGATGTCCGTTTTGTTCCTCTGCATGTTCGGTTGCTGAAATCTCATGTTTGAGCAATTTATTTCTGCGGGCCTCCGCACGATTGGGAAGGCTGCTGCAGCCTTTGTACTGATGCTCTGGCAAGGTTAAGGACCTCATTCTCTTCGCTGGTGTTTCAGAGCTCAGTAGTGGCTGGAGACCCAAGGAGCTCTCTGCAAGATGCAGGCATAAGGAGACGTGGGTCTCAACCCACAAAATGTGTTGGATCCTAAGGATCCCATACAGTAAAGAGCAACACAAAGGCACACCCGCATTGGCTGGGCTGGGTTCTGCTGCTGTTCACCTGAATCAGAGGAAACGCTACAATTAAGCAGCATGGCTAGATGCGTAGCGTGTGTTACAGCGGGGGTGTCTGCTGTTGCTGGTAGTGAGAGTCTCCCAGGTAATGCTATTGCCGTCTGTCCGATCCCTCTCCTGGTTAGCTGCATGGTGGGAATTCAGCTGGTAATCAGTGAAGCTCCCTGAGGGCATTAGATATTGGTGGGAGAATCAAGTCTCTGATGGTACCACTGCTTCTTGACCAGAGTGGCCTGGCAGTGCTGGAGGTCTGGTGGCTGCATTCAGGCAAGTGGGCTAAAGGAGCTAGAGTACCCCTTTAGCACAGCCCACGGTAGCCAGGGGATGTGGCATAATCTCTGATCACATTGACACCACAGCTGCCCCGTGCTTCTGGGAGGTTTCATGTCCTTCACAGCATAACAAAGTATTTTGTCATCTTAAACAAGTGTGAAATGGGCCTAATTCCTCATCCACCAGTAAAATGGCTTTTCAAAGATCCTTTTTATTGTTAGCTCCATACAACGCCACCTTCTTGTGATTGAAAATGACTGAACAGCTTTACAGGATGCCCTGAGGACTGAAATCCACTTCTGCAGGACAAAAACAAGCTAAAATGCCCCTTTATGAAAAGGCTGGTGAGGGCAGAGGACCAGGAGGAGTAGAGAAGATGCCATCGGTATGAGAAAGCCGTGGGCCAGGGGAGATTGTGTTTAACTCCACCCATCCATGGCGTACAAAGACCCGCTCACGAGTCCGTGTGCATCTGCAGTCCTGTAAACTTGAGAGAGGAATTTCGGATGGGGTAATTGCACATCTTGCTAACGGTGGTGCTTGGTTGTGTGTTGTAACAGTGGTTGACGAAGAAGTGAACTCCACCACAGTACCTGAGAGAAAATGTGAGTGCAGCAAGTGCTTCTGGCAAGTCCAGGCTCTGGGCAGCTGTAGCCAGAAAGGTCAGGCTAAGGATTTGTGAGGTGGTGCTGCAGCAGTTTGTGTCCTCCATGGGAACGCACTGAACACCTTGAAGGGAGAATGGGACCTGAATATGACTTGAGAGATGGAGTCCTCAACTACATGCTGAGATCCTGAGGCAGGAAAACCTAGGCTGAACTCACTTGGACACACAGAGATAAGAGTGTGCTGGACACCAACAATCAGCTGGGGAGGAGGGTGTACATAGCATTGCTGGTGGTGATGGTGGCTTGGAAACCTCCAGGTATGAGGCATATTGACTTACATATCTAAAGAGTTTCCTTGGCAGGGGGAAACCTCAAAGCGGTCCTTCTGGATTTACCACAGTGTTAGGAGGCTCTGTGTGCTGCTATAACGCTGTGGCCTGAGCCTAACTACCTTACCATGAGTACAGAAAGGTGTCTTTCTAGGGGTTCCTCTAACATAACCGTAGTTCCCGAACCCATGTTGTACTACTGCGAAGTGTCTTGGCCTCTGGTAATGAACTTGTGGCACAAGTGAATATTTTCAAGGCAACATATGGCCAAAGTTTCAATCGCTTTTCTAGTGCTGGTTTAACTGATCATCTGTAACTCCCCCTTTGGGGGGTTGTGATGTTCCTGCAGCTCCCAAGTGTTATCAGATTGATTTCAATGCAAGCGTAGTGTCTTGAGAGGTTTTCAGCGTTAGTTTCCTGCAGGGATACACAGCAAGCCTGTAGATAAACTGTCTGGAGGGATGGGTTGGCTGCTGTGGTGGCGGTGGTCCTTCTTGACCAGCAAAGCTCCAGTGCCCCTGAATTCCCAGTGGGATTGGGAGGCAGTCCATTAGATGGAGGTGAATGTGTGGATCAATGTGAGGCTTACTCATTTTTGTTGCTCTGGGTTCTATCTGTTGACTGTTCAGAAGGCACGAGACCCCAGGTGTCAGGTGGTGGTGTGTATCTGACGAAGACGTTCACTTGTGGAAAAAGACTCAGTAAAATGCTACTTTTGTACTTCTCAAGTGCTGCCTGGGATGTGTTACAGACTCAAACAGGATTATTTTAAGAGAGGTGGTCAAAGAGCATCGCTATGAATTTATAGTCCAACGCTCCCAAAGAATAACTCTGCTCTGTACAAACTTCTGCCTATCGAGTTGGCCCCTAAGCTGTCCAGAAAACAAGTTTTTCAGTAGGATTATTCCTGTGTGTATACTGAACACAGTTCTACCTCTTTTCATTTCTTCTATGCTTATTTGCTAAATATGGAAAAGAACATCTTTTCATGCCCCTGTTCCTTCTGAAAGGCTCCCAAAACAAATGCCCACTGACTCCAGAATGAAGCTATTGGACAGAGGGCATATCCACAGGTTACTGAGTGGTGCTGAAGAACTTTTGCTTTAGTTCCTGTGTTGCTTTCCCTCCCTCAGTT
>NW_010400820.1:19155-19425 GCF_000710305.1 Buceros rhinoceros silvestris | reverse complement strand
CCCAGCGGTGTGTTGGGGGGGCCTCCCCCTCTCCCTAAGCCCCCAGAAGACCTGCCTGTTAGGAGGAACTTTCAGATCCCCAGGAAGAACAGAGAAAAGAAAGGTTGTTCCTTCCCTTTCCCTCCCTTCTCTCTCGCTCCCCTCTTCATCTTATTCATTAGGCAGACTCTTTATGCACCTCACACAACTGCATGCAAAATCCTGCGGGTGTGGAGGAGGCTGTGGCATGGCTCGGACTAGTGAGGCTGCTGGGGATAAGGTTTTTAGTGT
>NW_010400820.1:1916-19033 GCF_000710305.1 Buceros rhinoceros silvestris | reverse complement strand
TAGTGTCAGGCTTTTACATTCTTTTCTCCCCTTTCCTCTCCCTCTTTTGTTTCTTGCTTTTATTTTGTCACAAGAAGGAGAAAAAAAAACCCCAAACCTAAACAAAACTCGGCTTGAATTTCAGACTGTTGCTTTTTTAAAAGGACTGACAAGCTGGATGCAGTCAGGGTGGGCTGGAGTGCCGATCCTGACTCTGCTTCTGGAGATGGTTGCGTGCAGAGAAGATGGTTCTCTGGGACATGGACATGCAGAGAAGATGGTTCGCTTTTCTCTTCCCCCTGACCTCCTCTCTGCAGGAGAAGGGTGTAGCCCTGTTTAGGGTAGAATAGCAAACACTGAGCAGAACTGTCCTTCACTGATGATGCGCAGAAGACTGTTCTTATCTAGTGAAGGTTCCTTTCTTTGCAGGGAGGAAGCAAGCATCCCTTGCGCTGGAAGCGTTCCTTTTCCAGGTGTCCAGGGTTTGTTGTTTTGTTTTCAAGTAACTCTTCCTCTGGAAGCCGGTGGTTTTTCTTGCTTTTCATGAGACCCCACTGGCTTCTGCGTATCTTTGATTTTGTGAAGTGGCGTTGAAGACATGTCTTACTTCCTCCCTGAAACTTAAATCTTAGTTCTTGACCTTTTGCAACATGGTGTCAGTAACTTAGTACGTACACAAAAATATCTGTTTGTGTAGGCTTCTGGTTCTTCAGAGAAGAATCTAACATCTAACTTCTTGAAATGCTTTCTTCTGTAAGGAAGAGATGAAGGTAGGTTAATTTCGTTATCCAGTCTTTCCTTTTCCCTCCTTCCATTTTGGGCAGTAATGTTCCTTTTTCCTTTTCTTCCCTTTCTTTCACATTGCAACCCCCTACCCTGAGGGGGGGATACAAGTCTGGTAGAGATTCGTTGTAAAAAGGACTGGGTTGATTTGGAGGAAAAAAAGTCTCTTATTCATCTGACAGAAAAAAGTCTGGATAAAACTTGGTGCCACTTGCACTTCCCATTATGTCGGACCCGAGCGGGGTTACATTTGAATACCTTTAAATATATCGGAAGTGTTTAGTACTTATTCCAGACGTTTGAAGTTCCTCACTGGTTCCAATATATATAAAAACCTGCAGAATACCTTTCTGGGCCGTCTTATTCATCATTCACTTACACAGAAACATCTCCAACAGTGTGTTTAATAAAAAATAAAAAAAAATATTCTGGAGCATGGAGGTCAAACATCAGGCTTCTGTGGCTTCTAGGATAGAAGGGGAAGCCGTTCTTACCTCCTTGGAAAATTCACTTGCTAATGTCAAGGTCATTTGACCCTTTCTTAAGGGCTTTCTTTTTGGTGTACTTGCGTTTTTCTTTCCCTTTCACCTTACAGAAGGCTGCTTGGGCATTTTAATCACGCTGGCAACTTGCAGTTTCCAAAATTCTCGGGACAGACCTTCCTCCCTTCTGTCCGTGGCGCTCGCAGTCTTGCGGGTGCTGGCTGTTGGTCTTAGGCCATGCGATAGCAGTAACGCACAGTGCTGCGAGAGAGCGTGTCACGGGCAAGACTAGCTGCAGTGGGCTGGCACCAGAACTGCCAGCATGATCCTGCAGGAGAACTGCATTGCTGCTGGGTTTACTGTTGGCATTTGAGAAATAACGCAATTAATTTGATTCTGGAACTAGAAGATAAGCTGACGTGCTTAGAGCGTGCTTAGTACTGCTGTTCAACGTCTTGCTAAATTACAGAATAATCAGAATATCGTCCCTCTCAAAAGAGCTCTCTTGGCTAGATTCTAAATTCCAGTGTGAAAAAATACACATGGAAGCTTCCTTATCCTTCCTTGTATTGGAATTGCCCTTGTTTTGCTTTTTAAGCT
This sequence comes from Buceros rhinoceros silvestris, assembly GCF_000710305.1. Taxonomy (NCBI): domain Eukaryota; kingdom Metazoa; phylum Chordata; class Aves; order Bucerotiformes; family Bucerotidae; genus Buceros; species Buceros rhinoceros. The sequence goes on along the minus strand of NW_010400820.1, from coordinate 17,189 downwards.
CCATTTTATTCCTGGACGTGCCATCCTGAGGGAAACCTGCTGTCTTGATTGTGAAGACTCATCTGTCACTGCAAACTGTAAAATCTGCGCAGCATGACTTCATTCCTTCTGCGGAGTTTTTTTTTTTTTTTTTTTTTTTTTTTTTTTTTTTTTTTTTTTTTTTTTTTTTTTAAGCACCAAGATGTGTTTTGGGAACAATTTTTGATTGTAGCGCAATTAAAAATTGAATGTGCAAAGCGAAAATGTAAGGGAAAAATCCTAGAAAATTCAGGATTTGCTGCTTATTTAGCCTTTCTGGATTTTATCCGTACCTCTATTTGGAGACTAATGAGGAACTGAAAGTCAACAGGAAGAACCTTGTTAATGTGGAGAAACGCATCTGGAAGAAACATACTTCTTAAACCTGACTGTGCTTAGTTGTCGCAGAGAATCTCTCTTACGTTTTCCGTTTTTACGTAGTGGAAGAATTTGGGAAACCAAACTTTAGGAAAGGTTGGCTGTGAGATTTGGTTTTTTTAAGGTGTGGGGGCATTTGTTCTCTTACACAGAGCTGTCTGGAAGGTTTCTGCTTTGTTGGTACGTACAGTTTAGTAATGGTGTTACGCTCTCTTGAGCAGCTTCTCTCTTTTTTTTTCTTTTCTTTTCCCCCTCAGTATTATACCCTGTTGTCCTGGTCTCTTCTGTTGTCAGATCTCAGGTTTTCAAGTCTGCCTGAAACTTCAAGGATCCTTGTTTAATAGGATGAGGAAAACAAGTTTTCAGGATAAAGTGCTGGAAGAGCATTTTTTTAATTTAGTGAATTAATGCCGAGTTGTCCTTCTACCAAAGACAGTTCCAGGAAACGTGATCCAGTAGCAACCAGTGACTTGGTGATTAAGGTTGGACATTTTTTTCCTGAAGTCTACCAAGTTAACAAATGTTCTATTCTGTTTCTCTGGGTGAGTGGAGGAAAAAGGTCTTGATTTCATCCAGGAAAGTCTTAGTTGCTCGGAGGTCTAGATTTTCTGCTTAACAATATTAAATAATTTTGTCTTTCGTCTTCTAAATTTTTGTATTTTTGGTAGAGATTAGTATCTGCTATTCACTACTTGGTGTTTCTGCATGGTTTTTTTTTTGGTATCTGTTTAGACCTTTTGAGAGCAGGAGACGTCTTGGGCTGAAAAAAAAAATCATGAAAGCAGCATCATTATGGTTCACTAACACCACAGGTTTTTGGTCTTAAAAAATGAAAACTTAAGGAAAATTGGGCTTCTCAGTGGAATTCTTGAAGCAGGAGCCCTTGTTTGTGAAGTGCTAGCATTCTGCCAGCTTACCTGAAAGCAATTCACCTATCTTCGCTTAAAAGTGAGATCAGGATTCCCTAAATAGAATGTCGCTGTCTTCACACTCTGACTTAAAAGAAAAAAACCCGTGAAAACAACCAAACCTGCTAACTCCAAACTCGGTATTCTCAAGTTGAAGCATCACACAGCTGTGAAAGAGAAGCTTAAAGCCTCCAGGGCATTACATGTGTCTGAACACCCAGTCTACTTCCCATCCCTAGACTAGGTACTATATTAGCTAAACTAAGTTCCCACCTAAAACTACTTACGTATATTGCAATACACTAGGTAGAAACTGAGTGAAACAAGTATTTCCTTATTTTCGGTTATGCAGAACAAGCATAACCCCACAATAATTGACTTGTATGTGTTACAAGGATACTGCAAGTTAGTCCTTTAAAATTACTAGTTTATACCGGTCAATAAAGGTGTGGCCTGCCCACAGCAGGTTAGTACAGTGAGCCTGAAAGGCGCATCGGTACGCCCGACAGCCTTTGAAGTGGTGTAGGACTGGAGATAAGCTTAATAATACCATCCTTTTTGCCAGGGAACGTATGGTTTGGAGGCTGCTGTAGGAGGTCTGGTTCACTGCTTCTCTTTCATTTTTTCTTTGCTTCTGGACGTCTTTAAGTGAGGCACAGGCTCTTCTGTAGTGACCTTAACCTTTTAGAAAACATCGGTACTTTCTCATCCCTGCTTAGATAACAAGTTGAAAAGTATGGCCTTGTTACTGCATTAGGTGCTGTCTTGGGTTTCTCGTAAGAACCTGAAGCCTACAGTGCCTCAAGTTCTGGAAGAACCGAGAAGTGAATTTGAGCCTGCCGTGAAGCATGTGATGAGTGTGTTTGAGGAGTCAGGACTTGAAGAAGGAAAACCAGTTCAGGCCGTGCGCTCTGACAAAGTCGCTGACTGTGGTATATAGTAGTTTATCTGAAATACAAAGCTATATGACTTTTTTTTTTCTTTATGACTACAGTGCTGTCCTGCAGTCAGTTTACCAGATACTTCCTTGCTGCATCCATCATTTGGCAACTCAGAAGTAGAATGCAATAGATAGAAAATCAGCAGGCTGCCCCCGAAGAAGAAATGTTTTGTGGGAGATGTCTAGTTCTTAAAGCAGGTGTGGATTGTCATCTTCTACTATATATGAGAAGGTGGCAGGCAGAGAGCAGGTTTTAGCGATCAGATTTGGTGTTTATAAGTAATCTTGAAAACAGAAGTAATGTATTACTTCGGAAGGATTTTACATTCAACAAACTCCGTTCATGTTTTCTCAGTTATTGGATGACATCTGATCATGAAGCCAGTCACTCTTAATTCATGCGTGATGGAATCTAAGGCAAGCTTATACCTGTTTCTGTTGTTCACTTTGTATTGAGCTGGCAGTGCACGTCAGGGGAATAGGAATTCCATTTCTGTGGAGTATTTGATCATTAGGCATTTTCTTACTGAAAGGTAGATGTAAAGTCTTGTTCTGTGTTCTTGCACTGATGTGATCAATTAGCAGGAATCAGTCTTGTTTTGACGTTCCATATGCTCTCAAGTTGAGAAATCGGATCTGTACAGTTAGTTTTGTGTCCCAAGTACTCAAAAGTATGTCAGTTTTGCTCTGCCTTTACTACAAAGGTAGCGACAGCCCTTCTCGATTCAGTAGTATCTTTGATGAACTTAGATCACATGCTTGGGGTATGGATATGGTGAAGAAAGTGTGTATATATATTATTGAATAATAAGTAACAGAAGTAGCAAAACATACTTTCAGTCCCCTGCTAAGAAATTGAAGAAAAACCCCACAACAGTCTTTAAAAAAATCTCTGATGTGCTGTATTCCGTAACTTCAGGCGTTAAGTAGAGCTCTTCCATAAATGTTGAGAGCTAGTTGTATAGAGTTTATGTAGGTTATCCCTGTCGAGGAGCAGGGAGACTTGCTGTTCTGGGGCAAGTTTGTCTCGCTTCCCTCCTGAAAATTTTCCACAAAGCAGGAAGTGTTTAAACATAGGTGGGGGCACAGTTGGCGATATTTGAATGAATGACAGGCTCTTGATACAGTAACTCGCCTCTTCCTGGGCTTGCATCTGGGAAGTAGGCAAGACGTGATGTATAGTTTGTGGTCACTCTTTGTAGGTAGTCTGGTGGAGTTTTTTTATGCGCCTGGGCTCAAGGTAGAAGAAATCAGCTGGATGTGTCAGAGCGTGCGTTTCTAGGGGTACGGAGGGAGAAAGGGTGGGATACAGTAATCGCTGGGAAGGAGCAGGAACTTCAGACCAGCAGCTGGGGTGGTAACCTTCTGCCTTAGCTGGTCCTTTTTGACAGAAGAGGAGCAGGCAATGTGTGAAAATACAACAGGAGGGTTTAGTAACTCCTTGTCAGAAAGATCCGAGAGGTGTTTGGGGATGGGGTGGGACAGCAGGTGCTTTTCCAGTGTGTGCGTATCTGTAGTAGGCTTGTTTTGTGTAGGTGTTTCCGCTCTTCAGTACAAGTGCATCCGATCTTAGTAACACAACATTGAGAGTTCCATCACTTTCAGTTTTCTTTCCTCCCAGGTTGCTGACGGCCTTTCGAGAATGAAGGTGTGGTTATTAGAAAGGATGTTATAGAAGCGTGGTTTCTTAATCACTTCCATAACTTCCACTCTTAAAAAATCGCTTATTTGTTGTTGCTTGTGTTGGAATCATTGCTTTAGTTTGCGGATGTGAGATTACATTATGAAGTATGTGTGTAAATGCAGCTTCTACTAGGTAACACAAACCAGGTTAGTTTTCATTTGGAACTTGTTTTATATTGAGGTTAATGCAGTAAATATTGCTTGCAAGTGAGAAGAAGATTACTGTCTAAATCTACTACGGTATGATTTATTGAAGTTGGAGGTAGACTCTGAAGATGTAATTAAATTTAATTGGCTGTTAGAGTAAGGGTAGATTGTCTCTTATGTGAGACTAGTACTCCTGTAATTTCTAATGAATTCAGGCGGCAGTGGTTTGGGGGCTTACGTTAGTAGAGAAAAATAGTCCCTCCTTCAAAAAAGGCAAAAGCAGTCTCAGAAATACCTACTGGGGATACTCAACTGTCTGAACTTTGCAAATACCACAAAAATACTGCACTTTTTGTGAGTATTTTGGAAGTTACCCTGAGGAGAAAAACAGTTGCTGTACTGACCCAGTTCCGTTCCCCCAGGACTACTCTTTTCGTAGATGTGACTATCAAAGCCTGCGCTTAGATTCTCTGCTGGCTCGCTCTCGGGTTGCTCTCCTGACCAGTTTGTCACTTTGGGTACCAGACACAGAATAAGAAGCCTGGGGAGATGAACGCCTCTGCAAACTGTGGCGAAGGTTTGCCCAGAAGGTGAACGACAAACGAAGGGCTTTCCTTTTAAAGCTGCTATCCTAGGGGATAAGATCATAAAGCATAACACGGGCAGTGTGATTTGTTGGGTTTTTTTTTTTTTTGACAGGAGTTTGTTGGGTTCTTAAGGCAGCATTGAATTTATTATTATTTAGGCTCATTACCATAGGCAAACAACAGAAAAACCCGTTAGGGTCCTGAAGAGAGGCTAAGCTCTGAGACTGTTGTCGAGGTTTTTATTAGAACAGTTTGTTCCTGGTTCTTCATTGAAAGAGCTAATTAGTTCAGTTAAAGTTCTAAAAGTTTAATTACAGTGTTTTGCAATACATATCAGATGCTTTCACAAGGTAAATTCAGACTTGAGGTGTTTCCCTTAAAAACTTCTGAGAACTAGCTGTTCAAGTGTAATATTAAAAAATCATGAAGAAACATGCTTTTTTTTTAAGATGCTGTAATTCTAGGCAACTTTATAGCCTAAATTCTGTATTTTTTCAAGTATTTTAGGTGTTTTGTTTTCTAAATTTAGTCATGAACCGTTTGTCTTTATGCATAAACTGTTAGTGAACTGGAAAATTTGGGATTCTTTTCAGATGTGTATTGGAGCTTGTTTTATTTCTTCTCTTTATAGCACTCTTTCAGCCAGTAGCTGTAGGCTCTCGGGAATTTGAGGATGTTGTGAAGATTCTGCATTCATCTTACCTGGAACCGAATTCAGTGTCCAATTTTAATTACCGGAGAGCCAGTTTAGTTCATAGTGAACTGTTGGAAAAGGAAGTGAGTATATTTGTGGCTTTTCTTTATGAATAAGTTAGAAGTCAAATGACACTTTAATGTTGTTTTCTGATTTGTCTAGAGGCAAAACCCTGGAGATTACTTTCTACGTATGTGGTTGATACTTAATTCCAAACTCACATATTCCAAAATTTAAGCAGCTATTTTTCAGGCAAGTTTATTACTGCACAGACACAAAATCTTGCCTGCCAATTATTCAAAGACTAAAAGAAAAATTGTGTTTGGCACCACTTGTCTCTCTGCATTTTTTAGCTTTCCAAAAAATTCTTAGTTTTTATGTCCTTTCAATAACCTGCAAAGATGTTATAGTGTTTTATGTGAAAGGCTTCCTGTGGAACTTAAGATTAAGATACTTTCCTGTTACTGTTCACATAGTCTGTAATTTTTATTGTTTTCCAAGAAGCAGTGCCTGAAGGAGTTACTGTGGATTAGCTTGGTTGAAGAACTTCTGCTGTACCTTATCTGGTGTCTCTTAAATCCAGTCTTGGCTTTCTTTTATAACTGTGAAATAAGTCCCAGTACCAAAAAGCTTCATGTGTGGAATATGAGAATATATGGTTGGTTTGCTATAATTATTATCTTGAACTATGAACTCTGAAGCATTTTTTTTTTTTCCTGCTACTATAACATCAGTGGTTCCTGGTTGCAGCTAGGAATAGGAATACTGCAACTTACAAAAACCACCTCAGCAGCAGGGAGGTGCAACTGAGGAAGTTCACACACAATGTAAGAGATAGTGGTCTGTCTCCGAAAAAGCGAAAAAGGCTTATTTCTGGAATTTTAAAGACATTGAGCTGGGTGCTTCCGGATATTTAGGTTATAAAGATAACACAGAACATTACTGCCCAGGTTGGTTTGAAGACTGTCTCTTCCTTAAAAACGGAAGGCTGAGCCCATGGGTGTAATGTTTTTGAAATTTAATTTTAGCATGCTGTAGTCTCATTTAAATAATCTTCTGATTATTTTTATACATTTGGATGTGCTAACATACATGGAGCCTTGAAACACCGGCACTTGAGTGTGACAGCAGTGATCTGTCTGCATGTTAAGAACTTTATGTAATAACAGTTCACAGAAAAACGCAGAGAGATGAAATTTGATGGTCGCCTAGAAAAAGAGCTTTCTGAAAGCTATGCGTTTCTGATGGTTGATCGGCCTCAGGTAAGAACAAAACTACATATAAAATGCTTTCTCTTCTTTTTAATTAAGAGGGGGTTTTGTGGTTGTTAAACTGAGTGTTTTTACAGACACACCTATTAATGTTTAAGTTATTTTTGCTAAACACAGCACTGGAAGGTGTAGAAGGATGGGAAAGAGATACTGTATTCCATGACTGTTTAAGTCCTTTGTTCTCTGCTATTTGAAGTACTTAATTAACACGTCTGTAAAGTATCTTCTTTGTTTTAGGCTCTGTTTTATAAATAAAAGGATAGATTTTTCTGGCTGGCATGTGGCTTTTTGTTTGCTTTGGCATTGGTTTTGTGTTTTGGTTTTTAACTGAAAAGGAATGTTGTATGTTTTCATTGCAGTTGGTTTTTGCTGGGTTTTTTTGTTGTTGTTGTTCTTCAAGAAGAGATTACCTTAAGAAGGTAACCTCTAATATTAAGAAGTGGACCATATAATCTGTGTCTCTTTTTTTGATCGTATGTTTTTATTAAAAGTGATGGAAAGATAATTTCTGTGCTTTTTCTGCTGTTACAGAGCTAGGATTTCTTAAGTATTCAGTCATTTGGCATGTTTACTTCTGCTCTGTATACTGAAAGCAAGTGGTGTTCATAAAAGTGAGCTTATAGGGAGGCTGGTTTTTTTAAGATAACAGTTGAGTCTGTTTAACTGCTTCATACTGACTTTCACAGTTTAACTGTTTATGTCTGTTTAGTTCAGACTAGTCTTACCCCTGGCTGATATTGTTTGTAAGGGTTATTTGGGCTTGGGTTTTTTTGGTTTTTAGCTCAATCAAAATTGTGTAATTCTAGTTTCTTACTGTTTGTTCTGTTCATACTCTGGCTTTTCTGATCGGTTTGCTTTAAAAAAATGTCTGTTCTCTTTAGATCCAAAGCATATGTGAAAAGGGGCTGCAGGTGGGCCACTCCAAAATAACAATTCTCGGCAGCCCTTCCATGGGTAACTATATTTTCATTATACGTACTGGAATTATTCACCGTGAGTTGGCAGATAATGGGATGCAGTTGTGTAAACTTTCAGTCCTTTTTCTACCACTTACTGCAGGAACAGCACAGCTAGGTATTTTTAGCAAAGTAGATTGACATCAGAACATTATTTCCTAACTCTGTTTTTGACTAGTTCATTGAAATTCCTTCCCCAAAGGGAAGACCTTATTCTCGTTTTGGCTTAAGTCAAACCAATATAATGCATCTTCCCAGTAGAACTGGGAGGCCAGAGAACTCATGCAGTCTATGGCTGCGTGCCTCTCTGTTCCTACATGCGGATACGCATGTATATGCGTTCAGAAATACCTAATGGAAATAGCAGCTCAGCTTAGTATTGATGCAGGTAGAACTAAAGTTCTTGAATCCACAGTCCAGGAGGTGCATAGATAAATTGGAGGCTCAGAGGAGTTAAAAGGTGTTAAGAGATTTGAAAGTGCAAGATGCAAAGTTTCTTTTGCAAGGCTTTTCAACTAGAAAACTAAGAAATAATTTTCTCATCCTTTGCAAGAGTAACATGGTACAGAGGTGACGGCATGATTGTTGAAAGCAGATCAGACACAAGGTGGAGGAGAACAAAGGTTTATGAGCATATAAATTCTACAGTTTTAGCTGGTAAATGTTCTGGAGCTATTTATCAGGGCAGTTACATACAGCCTTGAACTGAGAGGAACCTAAGGAAAATGGATGCTTTTCTGAGTACCTGTGTTCAGTTACAGTGGTTTGATGTGAGGTAGTCAGCTAGACCAACAGATGACAGTGCGTGTTTGAGGCCTTAAAATCGATGTAATTGTGGTTGAAGTGTTGAAAAGCAAGAAATCATTTTACCCTTCCATTTGAATGTCAGTTCATAGTTGCAAAACAGTGTATTTTTGTCAATAGCATAGGACGAAAGATTGCTGAAGACAACAGTGTTTTCCTGCCGTAGTTCTCCATCATACCTTCCCTGCTTATCTCCACATTGTGCAATGGGATGTTGCAGAGAAGGACCTCAGCAGTTTAAAAGAACCCACCACCTGAAAGCAGACTCTGTATGGCCTTTGGGCAGGGCTTGTCCTCTTGCTCACGCTGCCTTCAGTGATGTGGGGGTGCTCCTTTCAAACTGAGCTAGCATCTGTAGTCTGCTGTGGTGTTTCATGCTGCGGGTGGTGAAAATAAACATTTATTCCACTGTTTTGAAGTTGCAAATTGTGAACATGCCCTTATACCTTTCTCTGATCATACAACAATCTTTTTGGAATATCTTTATTGTTTGCTGTACATTGAGCTTTAATCCCATGTAATTCTTCTTAAACTTCTAGTAACATTTTAACATGCAGCATAATGTGTTTGTTCTTTTTATGCTCCTCTCAGGTGTATATCTCTCCAGGTATGCTGATCTGTTGCAGCCTAATCCTCTAGAAGCTGGAGCAACTGGAGATGTGATAGTTTTTAAAATAATAAAGGTAAATTTATCTTGTTTATTCTTAAAGGGTTATATTACTTACTGATAAAATGTAGTTTTAACCTAATGTACTCAATTTTGGTTTACACCATTATCTGAATGTAGAGGAACTAGAACCCTACTAGGTCTAGATTTGATGCTGACACTGAGCTTAAATAAAACGTAATAGATTTTTATAAAAGGTGAAAATGTCTTGTTTTCTTCAGAGATATGAAAATAATGTACTTCTCTAAATGGCTTTTTTAATGGCCTGTTTTCATTTCTCTGCTCTCTCTTCCTTTGGTGCTTGAAGCAATTTGCTAGTTCTCAGGAAAAAGCCTATGCTTACAATTCTTCTGCTTTATTACAGGGGAAGATGAAAAGCATATATGACCACATTGGTATGAAAGCAATGGAATCAACCGTAAAGAGCGTGTTAGATCCAACACCAAAGCATGAGTGCCATATTTCGAAAAATGCAAATAAAGTAAACTCTTTGTTGGCTTATCGAGCCTATGAACTTACTCAGGTAGAGGACAGCTGAGCATATGTTAACGTTTTCTTACGTAAGAACTTCATAAACAGAACTTTTGAAATGATGGAAAGAAAATCGCTGAGGATATAACGAATACCACGCATGTCCTGTAAACCTTTATGTTTAGTAGTAGCCCACAGATGCCTGTATTAGAAATTACAGAACATCTCAGCCTCTCCTGTTTCCCTTATATACGCCAGGACCTGATGGAGAAGATCTCCTTCGATGCTGGGGAGGAGAGGAGATAATTAATATGTGGGGTTTGAAGTGTCAAAGTAGAGCTGGCAAATGAGACTCCTAAAAGGGAAAACATTGGTTAGGAAAGAACAGCATTTTTCTATTTTCCTTCTTTTTTTTTTTCTTCTTGTGTTTCCCTTACCAAATTCTGAGGCTTGGAGATGATGAGGGAGGAGAGAATGGAATTGGTCAGTTCCGGGCATCTCTCTTCCTCCAGCTGTTACATCTCTATTACGGCAGTAATCTGTTGCAGTCAGATTATTCCATCAGGTCCACAGATTTCAGGATATTTACCTGAAAGCATTCTCTTCAGTATTACAACTTCTTTTGGCATCTGTAGTCAGAGCTGGCCACTGAATTAGATAGCTAGAAAATGAATGTATGCTTTGATTTCTCATTACAAACTTGCCTTAATTAACATTTTTCTTTAACATTAGAATTTTATCACTGAACTAAGGATAGACTCCAAAACTCATAGCAATATTTTCTTATCTTAGTGATTTTTTTTGTTTGTTTTTTGTCCCTTACCTCATCAAGAATATACTTTCAGATACACGTTGCAAAACTAATTTCTCATCCTTGATTAGCTCCTGAAGTCATGTCCATCTTGTCAGTGTTTGAGAAAGGAGGGAGACGGTGAAGAAAAAATTCCTTGATTGATTGTCATGGTACACATGAGAATGGCATTTAAAGGCTTCCTTATGTTAGGTGTCAGCTTTTGAAGAAACGGCTGTGGGTAAAAAAACACAGATGTGATTTATTTATTATAGTAACTCGTTTTACACACCATTTAATGTCTGGTACAGTGGGTTTCAAACAAACTCCCTTTATTTGAATAATTAATAATGAGGTATATTTTGTAAGCTGTTCCTATGAAACAGGGTACTCCTTTCAGTGAAGAAAGGTCATGCGTTGTTAGTATATTTGTAAAATACAGTTTACCAGATTTCTAATGTACCCTTGTGTTCACCTCTTTTTCTAGTACTATTTTTATGAATATGGCTTTGATGAGATAAGGCGAAGACCAAGACATGTTTGTCCTTATGCTGTTGTTTCGTTTACTTACAAAGGCGAAATGGTGCAAGTACCAAAATTCTTGCCCCCATCAAGGTAAGCTCGGAAATGAGTTTTGGAAACACTGCGTGCAGCGTGAAGAATTCATAGCTCTTGGCAGTAGCTTAGAATTGATGTAGACAAAGCGCTCGGAAGTGAATAGGGACACACCACAGGGACTGAGCATAGCAGATACCTGTGATGCAAAGGCAGAGGCGACAGCACTGGTTTTCTGTAGTAGGCTGGCCCCTGCAGGAAGCAGCTCTGCTCTTCTCACCTGCTCGCCTCCTGCCTAGGTAGAATCCACGTACAGTGGGCTTTTTTGCTTAACTGACGAAATGCGCAGGCATAAAAATGTTCACAGTATTATATTGCTTGGTATTCTAAAAATGATATGTGTACTTTACTGAACTCCTCACCGGTGTTATCATATTGTTAGTGGAGTGAATATCAAAATGGGCAGCTGATTATGGGTAAGATATGATACCTGTGCTGATAGGAAGGCATCCGTATGTGGGGTCTGTGCTGTGTAGGGCCGAAAACAGTGATCAGGATATCTAAAACAGCACAAGATGCTGCAGCAGGGATGGCTTGAGGTTAGAGCATGAATTACTAGTGTTGCTGTTTTGTTAGACTGATAATGTAACCTTAATGTAAAGTAGGCAATAGTTTCTGTTTTAACTTAGTCATTCTTTTTTTCTTTTTGTTAGACTGAACAACTTCAACGCGGATAGAAGTGCAGGTAAGAATGAATTGCAGTCTGTTGCCTTTGAGACAGACAAGGAAGGTTTTGTACTTTTTTCCCCACGTAGTTATGCTGACTGTATACCTGAGATTTGTCGTGTACTATACTGACTGCAGGCATCTCTTCCGGATATTGGATGATCGAACAGATGCCTTAATGTATATCTTTTTTTACCAGAACAAACCAGAACTTAAAATCAAAACTCTCTTCCAGTCCTCTCCTACTTACAGCGTAGTAAGAACTTACCTTCTGTTCCTGAATCTCCTGTTCAATGGCACTTCAAGTAATGTGATCCTCTGTCCTGCTTTTCTTTTGAACCTTGTTCAAGCAAAATATTAATACATACGAAAGTGGTTGACAGTTAAGGTAAGGAAAGAGGCTATCATTCCACAGGTGCTGGCATCAAGGGCGTGCTTATATAGACAAGCACACACCAACATACCAACCTCCTTTGCTCAGAGCAGGTCGAAACAAGATAGGATTGTAGACACCCTTTCTGTTGCCTTTTAACTTATTACTTAACTTATTATTTAACTTTATTGTCTGGTCTGGTATTAGTATGAAATTTTCCCTAAACCATTTTTGGAGATTTAGTATAATCTTTTTACTGCCATTTTGGTTAGGGCTCGGCCGGCCATTAGGCAAATGACAGCTGCTCTCTACTAACCCCTTGCCCTTCCCAAGGGGAAGACAAAAAGGGAATAAGGGCAAGAGACTTATGGATTGGAAAAGAAAACTAAAACTGCTTTAATGAGAATAATAACAGTAAAATAAAAAAAAATATATACAAAACCAATACTGAACTCAACACAACCCCACTGATGGCGACCACATCACTGTCACCACTGATGCTGTGGGCAGACGCTGGGAAAGTCCCAGACTGGACCCAGCAGCAGATGGGAACCAGATTCCAAAGCTGGATTCTGGAACTGGATCCAGGAGTGCATGGATGGGGATCAAAGGCAGAACAGAGTCCTCCTTGGGCACCAGCCATTGAAGAAGGGAGTTTGACCCTTGTGATCCCTCAGCTTTATACGGAATATGATGTGTGTGGCATGGAATACTTTGTTGGTCAATTTAGTGTCACCTCTTCTGTTTGCTCCACCCTGGAGGTGCGGCCTCTAACTTACTGCACCCCCACCATGGGACACAGGATTTAGCAGTGACCTTGGTCTTCACAGGAGCAAGTACAAGCCAGAGCCTTTCTGCAGACCAGTCCCTGGCGGTAACTGTAAACATCAAGTGTTATCACTTCTCAAAGCAGACACTTCTGCAAAAATAGGCCGTTAACTTCAGACAGTGCAGTTAGAAGAGACTGAGGTGAAAAGAAAAATCTCTGAGCAGAATTAGTTCTGTTCTAACTCAAACCAGGACACATTTTCTTTCAGTCCCACCTAGCAAGTAGTTTCACTTAGTCTTTCTCCATCTTAATTTAGATAAATCTAACTATACATTATGGAGGGGACAGCTTTGGAATAAAGGCAAACTTTTGTGCCACGTGTCCTTGAAATCAGCAGCACGTCCTTTCCTTCCATGCAAGCTGTGAGTATTGCTATTTAAAGAATAAATTTTAAATATTGCTCTGTTAAAACTCTTCCTAGTAGAGACTGGTGAATTTTTGATACGTTCTAAAGGACACATTGATTAGATAGTTTAAATATGTCAGGCTAGACTGAGTTGTGTGTGTCCAGAGCTACTTTTCATTCACGCACACAACTCTGTCGGCCACTCTTTTGTTTGTTTGTTGCTTTGGTTTTTTACTTTTTCCTTCGAAGTGACACACACTCCTTTGCAGGAATAAACGCCACTGGCTCCTGAGAGAGTCCAAGGAACTGATTTTTAAGAGTGTGTATTTAATAGTTTTTATTTGGGCAGTGGGGGTAGGACTTTTTTGGGAAAAAAGAGATCTTTATTTTTTTTTTTTCCTCTTCCTCCCTCACCCTTCGTCTCCAGTCCTGAGAGGCTTGAGGTTGAAAAAGTTGTGAGCCTTGATCAGTTGAAGAAAAAAATTTCACCAGCGTTGTTCTATAAAGAAACTTACCTAGGAGAAAAAGAAGGTAAATAGTTCTAGCTTAATTTCTTTAAATTCAGAATTTTAAGAAGTTTTCTGCATTAAAATTTTGTTCTTTTTTTTTTTACCTTCTCTTTCTACCCTTGTATCGTGTCAGTGTTGAAGAACGGCATGTACTGTAGCCTTTATGAAGTCGTGGAGAAGTCCCGTTCTGGTAGTCACCTGGAGGGTTTACTTCAAAAACTAGAGAAAGAGAAACTTGTGAGTCCAACAGATTTGACTATTCCTGTTTTTAAAAATAATTTTACTGACTAGTAATAGAGGCATACTGCAAGATCCACGTTCTCACTGGAATGCCCCAGCCAGCACATGCCTGAGATGACAGTATTTATAGTGAGCAAATTATGTTGTTTGAAATGATACACTTTTTTTTTCTTGAAAACAGGTTCTTGTGAAACCACTTCTGGACAGAGGATTTCTTTTTCTTCTTTCTCCTTGGCAAATGATGTCCCCTTATGGTATGCATGGTCTGGGTTTTTTGGTTTTGAGTTGGTTGTTTTTTTGTATGGAGGGCTTTTTTAGGGAAGTGGGGTTTTGATGAATAGATTGTCTTTTGAAACGTAGTGGTCTTCTCCTCAGCTGTTTTTATTTTCTTCTATTCTAGACCACCAAACTGGACGGCCCCGCATGCTACATGCATTGTTTCTGTTTCCAGAACCTAGAAGTATAACAAACTCAAGTAAGTTTGTTTACTCTTTGAGTGTGTGTGGGTTGTGTTTATTTAAATTAAATTTATATTCTGTTGATGACTTTGTAGTGTTACAGCTCATCAGTGTAAACTATGAATAAGATTTTGATTGGGTATGGTCATGGTGATAGTGTTCAAAAAGTGTTTATTTCTTCACACTACATATTTTAGGTTTGTTCATATTTGAGAAAGTAAAACTTTGTTCAAATTTCTTGATTGTATCCTCTGTTGGAGTACTGCTGCTCAGTTCTACAAGATCTATGCGTTAGTATAACACTGCACTTCAGGTGTTAGAGGGCTTTCAACCACCATGACACTGAGGCAAAGCATCTCAAAGTCTTTAACGGACCTGTAATTAATTTTTTTTTTGGATTGGGATGTGCACCAAAAATTGAGGAAATGAGCAAAGAATGTATTGAGAGAACCAGGTAATAAAAGATTTGGGTGAGAATTTAATCTTTTAAAGTTGGGATTTGCAGTAAGTAGTACTAGCACAGAACACAGTCCTTTTTGGCCTGCTGTGAGTTAGGAGTGTCAAAGCAGCTTTTTCTAGTCATTTCACTTTCACAGACAAGTTCTTGTCCTAAGTCTTGCAGCTTCCTAGATTCTTCTCTATATTTCTTATTTTTATAAACGCCTTTTTTCTTATTTAAGTAAATTGTGAAAATTCAATCAGTTACGGATTGGGTAAGAGGACATATGATATAAGATGACATTTAAAGCGTGTGCGTGCCAGTTCTTTACAAACTCTCCAGTTCTTGCTGCTGTGACATTTCAAAGACTTGTGAGCTCCAGTTTCTGTCAAACACAAGATTAATCACTGTTTTGAGTCTTGAGGTTGCTTAAATGGTTGAGTAGAGAAAAGTTTCAGTCCGTGATTGGAGTGGGGGGGGGAAG